>NC_137626.1:30597255-30599755 GCF_963280865.1 Gymnoscopelus braueri
GGGAGGGGGTTCCAGGGGGGTCCTCAGCAAAATGAGTTAACATGAGTTTTAACCACTTTAAAACCCTATGTACATCGGCAATTTTGAAAATAGCCGATGTACAAGCTCACAACTCATTGCATCACCATGCATTGTGAGCATGCAATGTGAAATATTTTTTTGAAACATTTTTTTTAAACAGCACACATCTTGTACGGGGGTGTCTCCCTGGCACAAAATCTATTCAGATGGGGGTCCGCGGCCAAACACATACAAACTTGGGGGTCCTTGACATTAAAAAGAAGTTTGAGAACCGAACTACTGCTTTAGACATCCAGCAAAAAAAAAAAAAAAAATCTTATTTCCACCTTTCCAACATCATTTCCACTCCTTTCACCAAACTCACACTTGAGAGTCCAATTTATCAGAGAGAGAGAGAGACACACAAAAATCCTGTCTGTGTCAATCGCTTGGGAACACTGACATCATTTCTTTTTTTTTGTGTCTTTTTTCTCAGACATCCAGCACGTGATTGAGATAGGAGATATAACATATGGCCAGTCTGAGGATCTCGATCTTGGACAGCTTCTTGTCGGGGGGCAAGGTGGGCAGCAGCTTCCGGAGCTCGGCGAACGCCACGTTGAAGGCCTCCACGCGGATCCGCTCGCGGGTGGCGTGGGCCGAGCGGTACTTGGCCGTGGCCCGCCGCCTCCTCCTCTTCTCCTCGCGGCTGAGAGGGGGCTGGTGGCCGTGGCCGTGACCTCCTCCGCCCAGGGACCTGTTGTTGCCCTTGCCCTCGTCCATGGGCTCGTCGGAGGCGGCGTTGATGTCGCTGCAGAGCACCGACTCCGTGTCGGACTGGGTCCACGACAGGTCGGTCTCGGTTTGATCCGGACTCAGCATCATCTTCGCGTTTGTCTTTAGTCGCCCCCAAAAATACCAGGCTGGTTGTGTGGGATCTGTGGAGATAGATTCGAAGTGGTGATCGATTTTTTTTTGTTGTCTTGTTTTGGGGGATGTAATATGTTGTTTAAAAGCTTCAATCCGTAGCTTTTAGCCCAGTGGTTCCCAAACTTTTTAGCTCACAAGACTCAAAAGAGAGATGTTTAAAAGTCTCCCCGTGACCCATAGTGAAAATAGCAGATCTACAAGCTCACAATGCATAGCATCGCGACTCGTTGTGAGTTTGTAGATTGGCTATTGTCACTACGTTTGTTTTCGAATTTATAGAATTTATTTGATTTTTGGCATTTATTTATGAAATTCTTTTTAAAAAAAATGTCAGAATTTGTTTTAAATTAATGGAAAAAAAAAAGATTGAAAAAATGTGAGAGACCAAATTTCCACCATTCAACCTATAAGCTGTACACCAGGGTCTACATTTGTCAATGGAAGGGTATGGAGACCACAGCAAATGTGCTATATTTATTAACATAGGTCTACTCTATAAATGGTTAGAATAATGGATTCGTTAGAATAAGTTGAATGTAGCCAACAAGTTTTTCTAGATGCTCCCATTAATAAAACATGAGTAACAGAAGGTCCGGAATGTAACACATGTGATATTGTATTATTTATCTTAGAAGTCCCATATGAGGACGCATGGCCTTGGATAATCGATCGATCCATACTGTGTTCATTGCATAATAACACTGGACTATTAGGCCCTAGCCTATACATAAATAATGAATAGGCCGAAACTCATTGAATAGTTAATTTATTTAAGCAGTAAAATGGGCTTCCCTAATAGGCTATTACTTTATTCTTTGTATGGCAAATGTGGTATTTTACTTAATTTTTTATTTTTTAAATATTGTTGGGAATACATTGCTAAACCCATCCCTATAGCTGTCATAATATTAACGCGAATCGTGATCAGTTTTGACAGAGAGAATCCTATTTTTTCTGAATTACCATAATCAGAGTGTGCCATCTGTCACAGTGTGATGAACACATCTGCTTGGGTCGCCAAGAGTGAAGTGACAGCATGAAGCCACACAAAAATGTTTGACATCTGCTGCTGGACACGTTGGGGCTATTGTTTAGTTTTTGTAAACGAAGAAAGCAAAAGAAAAAAAATAAGATAAGAGGTATAGGCTATAGGCTATTATAGGATAGGGTCTATACACCAGGGGTCTTCAACGGTTTTCAGGCCAAGGACCCCCTAGCTGAGAAAGAGATGAAGCAGGGACCCCCTCTATATTGTATAAAATTGTGTTTCAGATTAAACTTCTTTTTATTTTTTACTTGGACTGCTCTTTTTTTCCCTCTACACCTGCCAAAAAATAGCAGATCTACAAGCTCACAAGGCCTTGCAGAGCTTGTAGATGTTCTATTTTTTTGGGCTAAAGTTCTCCACAGAAAAGGGATGCCACGGTTCAAGTAATCAATGTAAAAAAAAATAATCATATGCACACATAGATTTGGCGCCCCCCCTGTAGCAACTCTGAGGACCCCCTAGGGGCCCCGGAACCCCTGTTGAACACCCCAGGTCTACACTACAGTATAAAATCCCCACGCG
>NC_137626.1:30607255-30608765 GCF_963280865.1 Gymnoscopelus braueri
GACAAAGGACAAACTGACAAAGGATGCAATTGTTCAGAAATAGTGCTTGTTCACAAGCTGGTCCAGCCGCCTCACATTGGAGTCAATGAGAGGCGTTTGGACTTATGTTAGTGTGACTCAGTGACTGATTATTTTCATGTTTGGACTCCTGTTGATGTCACTCTGGGATTGTTTGTTGACTAGCTGTTTTCCTGGATTTGTGGAGCGTTGAAACTACTTGCTGAAGGAGCTGCCGGGCTTGTGAAAAGGTGGTCACACTGACATTTATTTGCTTGACCAGTAAAACATTTGTTGATTCATTCTCATCTGCGCAATCAAATACTCATACACTTAAGAGATGCATCTGCTGTGTTCTTACAGTACTCATTCTGTTCTTTCCCATTTCTCATTATCCGCTGGTCACATCATGGTGTCCAGTACTGTATATATTCTCTATGTGTGTAATAAACTTTAGAACTTGTCGTGTGATACTGCCTGGTGTCATCTTGCTCTCTAAGCTTGCCACTTGCCAACATAATTACACTGTTAATAAGTCACAGGTTTGAATTGAGTTAATTTAAAATGTAAAATGAATTAACGCAATGATGATATTTCTTTGATAAAAGATAACCGCACAATAAAGTTCCCAGTGTTGGATTTGCTCAAGCAAGTTTCAAGTCCCTGCAAGTAGATTTTTCACATTGTACTGAAATAAATGAATCTCTCTCTCTCTCTCTCCTCTCTCTCTCTCTCTCTCTCTCTCTCTCTCTCTCTCTCTCTCTCTCTCTCTCTCTCTCTCTCTCTCGCCAACAATGACTAATAAACCATGGTAAAGTATGCTTTGAAAATGGTCGTCAGTAATGTCAAGTATACCGTCCATTGACCGTATAGTCAATAGACTAAAATGCCAGACCACTGATGTGATCCTTGAAGGTTGGTTAAATTTAGGCATGCGTTTGATGTGGTTACGGTTAGGGTGCGGATCCAGGGAGGCTGGCCATGTACAGAGTGACGACCCTCCATCATCACATGAGTCACTTTTCACATTTGCTTCACTGAGTAACACACACACAAACACACACACACACACACACACTCACACTCACACACTGTGAGTGCCAAGTGGTCCATTTGTTGTATTCCTTCCTTTGGTCCAGGCCAGTGTAATACAGGCAGTGTCCTGGCCTGGTGTGTGTGTGTGTGTGTGTGTGTGTGTGTGTGTGTGTGTGTGCGCGTGTGTGTGTGTGTGTGTGTGTGTGTGTGTGTGTGTGTGTGGTGTGTGTGTGTGTGTGTGTGTGTGTGTGTGTGTGTGTGTGTGTGTGTGTGTGTGTGTGTGTGCGCGTGCATGGGGGGGTTGGGGTCCAGGCTGAGCAGGAGGTGTGGGAGCCAGAGTGCCCAGGGTCCCATGTGAGAATGTGGCCATCGTTGTCCGCGTTGCCGTGGCAGACCCCGGCACCATCTGTGCACCCAGCAGGACGCCCAGCCAGCGCCCTCACTCCACCCACACACACACTCTCTCTCTCTCTCTCTC
>NC_137626.1:30618965-30701465 GCF_963280865.1 Gymnoscopelus braueri
TGGGGGTAAACGAGCAGAGCAGATTAGCTTGTTCTCACTTTTCAAGTAGCTGTTAATGTGTGGTGAGGGTTAGGATTAGAATTAGAGTTAAATTACGTTTATGGTTAAGTGGTGACGGTTAAGGTTAGAGGTTAGAATACAGGAAATATGTTAATCAGTATAGTATATCACACACACACACACACACACACACACACACACACACACACACACACACACACACACACACACACACACACACACACACACACACACACACACTTACATTACCATTACACTAATTTAATGCCCCATTCCCCCCTATTAATCCTGACTTCTGTCCACATACTCATTCTGGTAGGAAGCAGAGGGGCTGACACATGCCTCATCTCCGAACAAAAGCGCTTAGATTTATTCTTCATTTGGGGGCAGCCCGGGTGGGTGGGCGGCTGTGGCTGTGGCTGTGGGTGTGTGTGTGTGTGTGTGTGTGTGTGTGTGTGTGTGGGGGGGGGGGGGGGGGTTCATGCATGGGCATAACCCGACCCCAGAAGGAAGGACCCTGCTGCCAGCTGCCAGCTATAATTAACCGGCCCTGCGGTGTCTATCTCTGATTATGTTTGACCTGGCTAATAAGGCGAGTGCCAGTGGTGGACAAAGTACACACTCAAGTAAATACTCAAGTATTCAAAAGTACAAATCACGAGGTACATTTTCTTTGCGGTATAGAAATTTAAAACATTTCTCAACAAAAACAAAAAGACATTTTCAGACATTTTTTATGGTGAAAGTGGTCCATCTACAAGCTCACAACACGTCGCACCGTGACGCGTTGTGAGCTTGTAGCTCGGCTATTTTCACTATATTTGAAATGGCTTGAGTGTTTAAGTGGTTAAGGGCTTAACTGGTTAATTCATAATATATTTTTGTAAGCTTGGGTCCCAAGAGTCCCAAGAGTCGTAGGAGTCGAAAGCAAAAAAAATCCATTTGAAATGTAGCAGAGTGAAAGTCACGTGCTTGCAAAGAAAACAAGTACTCCAAAAATTGCACTTGAGTACAGTAGTACCCAAGTAAATGTACTTTGTTACTGTCCAGTCTGTCCACCACTACTAATAAGGCGAGCGTGTGCCCGCCTACGTGTGGCAGGAGACCGCCGCGGTCTGTGTGTGTCAATCTGTTGTCCCCTTGTCTCCGCTGTCACTGCTCCCATTGTCCTCCTGGTTAAGATGAGGTTATTATTTTGATGTACTGCCGGTGGTAAAACGCGCGTTGCTCAAACGCGGCTGGCTTTTTATGTGACAGTGGTTGTGCAGTGTGTGTGAGTGATAGGACCCAGTGTGTCTGATAGGGTGATGGGAGACGCCAGGGAACACGCGCCTCTGTGACAATAAACAAGACCCTCATGTCCTTTGTGATGAGATGGATAGATAGATAGATAGATAGATAGATAGATAGATAGATAGATAGATAGATAGATAGATAGATAGATAGATAGATAGATAGATAGATAGATAGATAGATAGATAGATAGATAGATAGATAGGTAGATAGATAGATAGACAGACAGAGAGACAGATAATAACATTTTGAAAATAACTTCAAAAAAGAAGAAGCAGACTAAGATTAAAAAGTACCAAATAGAATACTTAAAGCCTGGCCTGGACATGTGCACTTGTTAAATTAAGGTGTTCAGTGCATCTCTGTTCAAATCGAACATGGATGTCGGGAGAGAAAGATGAATGGGTGACCGCACCTGAATTAAAAGTTGGGTGCCTAAAATAACATATTCTCAACCCATACCAACAATCAAACATTGACTCTTGTCTCTGTAAACTGACCAGAATTAGGCTTAAACACAACTATTCCTCAGCCTCTGTCTGGGCTCGCTTGTGTAAGTCAACATTGTAGCAATCAGCATAAATTAATAATAGGCTAATCAAAGTGCCGAAATTAATGGAGGCCGTGAAATATTAATATGTGACATTATCCAGGCTGCTGTGCTGTAAAGGGAAACACCCATGTGTGAGGTATAAGCCAATGCCATTTCCACAAATTTGACCTTCGAAAACGGGAACGCTCGGCGAAGAGATGCTCATAGGACTGAGGTTGACTTGGAGAGCTGTTTGGAGTTTTGGGGTTACGGCGTTTAGGGGTGAAACAGGTTTAACCGATTATGAAATCATTGATTTTAATAAAATAATCGATTTTGGGGGAAAGAATAAAGAACGTATCGCGATGCGATGCATTTTGAAACTGTTTTCACAACGGTTCATATAAATGTTTAGCAATTTATTTGATTAATCCAAAAAGTAATAGGTACGATAATCTCACAGAAAATAATTGCTAGTTGCATCCCTAATAAGGGTGTAGGTTGTCTCTCTCTCTCCCTCTCTCTTCTCCACCTCCGTCACTCAGTCCTGTTTCTACAGATTTTTTTTGCACCTCTTTTTCACCTCTCCCCTATTTCTGTCTCTGTCTCTGACTCTGTCTCGCTCTCCCTCTCTCCATCACCAGCCTCCAGTCAGTCAGTCACACACACACACACACACACACACACACACACACACACACACACACACACACACACACACACACACACACACACACACACACACACACACACACGGCTGGATGTGTGTTTGTCATGTCGTGGTGTCACCGGTGGACATGGAGTGCTGTGTTTTTGAGTGCTCTATTTCTGTCTCTCATGCCCCCCCATCAACACAACGCGTTGTGAGCGTGAGCGTGTGTGTCTGTGTATCTGTCTCTCTTTCTTTCTCTCCCTCTCTCCGTCTCTCAATCTGTGTGTGTGTGTGTGTGTGTGTGTGTGTGTGTGTGTGTGTGTGTGTGTGTGTGTGTGTGTGTGTGTGTGTGTCTGTCTGTCTGTCTGTCTGTCTCGCTCTCTCCGGGTCCAGAGGCGATAGATAACTTCATGGAGGAGAGGAGAGCTGGTGTTTTGCCGGGGGAGTGGGTGGGGGGGGGGGGGGTTGGGTTTGGAGGCAGGTTGTCGAGTGGGAGCTCGGACACTGATTCTGTCATTGTTCCACAGCTGCCACTCTGCCCCCTCCCCTCCCCTCCCCTCCTCTCTCCTCTGGGTCCTCCCTCATCCTATATCCAACCCCCACCTCCCCCAACCCCCATTCCCTGTCCACTCTTACCTTAGGGCGTAGCTGCCCCCCCCCCCCGACACACTACGCCTCCCTAATGAAGAGTGACATGCATGCAGGGGAGATGATACGGTGCGAGGCCGGGGCCCCGCCCCCCCTGTTTTTGTCTCATTGACTCGCGGCGGTGGCTCGACCCCACGAGCCACGCGGCGACGAGAGGCGCCGTGCCCGAGAGCCACCGATTTACAAAACAGGAGAGAGAGAGAGAGAGAGAGAGAGAGAGAGAGAGAGCTCAGAAGGGCAGCCCTGATTGTTTGAGTCGCAAGGACCTAATTGTTTTTATTCATGAGCTGTGTGATTGATATTAGGAGAAAATGAGAGTCTCTAATTGTTCCCCTGATATGGGGAATTTCTTTTAGGCCAAACACTCTGGGCTGGACAGTGTGTGTGTGTGTGTGTGTGTGTGTGTGTGTGTGTGTGTGTGTGTGTGTGTGTGTGTGTGTGTGTGTGTGTGTGTGTGTGTGTGTGTGTGTGTTTGTGTGTGTGTGTGTGTGTGTGTGCGTGTGTGTGTGTGTGTGTGTGTGTGTGCACGTGTGTGCGTGTATTTGTGTGTGTGTGTGTGTGTGTGTGTGTGTGTGTGTGTGTGTGTGTGTGTGTGTGTGTGTGTGTGTGTGTGTGTGTGTGTGTGTGTGTGTCTGGGTACACTGCAAAGTCCTGAGTTTTAACTTAATTTTATTTAGTTTTTAACTACTTTTAGTCATTATTGGCAAAGAAACAGATGACCCCCCCTAAAAGGTCAACATTTCAGCTTAAAAAATAAGCTCACAACACTTCACAAGCTTCTAGATCGCCTACTTTCACTATTCTTCGTACAATGAAGTATATGGCTTAACTATAGGCCGAATTAATTAACTACCGGTGTCCCCCAGGGGTCTGTACTTGGACCCCCTCCTTTTTTTTCCCTCTACACCAAATCTCTCTGCAGAAAATTGCAGAAAGTAGTCGCGTTGCGATGTGTTGATCTAATAGATCAATATTTATGCTGAATGTTGTGCATGTGTAGTGTGTACATGTCTGTACATGTCTGTACATGTCTGTGTGTGCGTGCGTGGCACTGCGTTTGTGTGTGTATAGAACACTTTCTTGGAAAATTGTAATCCTCCTTCAAGAGCGTCAATGTGGATTATACACAAAAAAGCCAAAGCTTGTTTCCATTGTGGTGTGTGTGTGCAATGCATGCACTACCAGATGAGACAGAATTGACAACTGCTAAGGGCCATGCTTGCAGTCACAATGGTCTGCAGACATTCTTGTCTTTGCGACAGATTTTGGTGGCACTGGGGTTGCCGTTCATTGAATCACACACCCAGAAACAACACCTGTCCTTAAAAAAATTAAACAAAACAGCCTGGGTCGTGCCGGACCGCCGGTAGCTGACCAGATAATGCGCTGACAACGTAATCGTAATATTCAGGTTTAAAGTGGTTAAAAGGCCTACAATAATCGTATAAATTGAATTTAAATTAAATTATATATATAAATATCAACCCGCCCGAGGTGCATCCTAGCCCCGCTACACTCCTCCACCCCCCTGGGGGAACCCTTTGGAGGTACCAGGCCCTCCAGGTGACCTTGACTCCTGAGGCATTTAACAAGGATGAGCAGTATCTCATAGTATTTGACAAATTTAAATAAACTAAAAAAGCTTCTTTTTCATTTACATGCACCCAGCAATATAGGTTTTTACACAAAAAATGGTTTATGACGAGCGGTAAAAGTGGGTGTGGCTGTTATTCCACCAAGGAGTGGTTTTCTTGCAAAAAATGCAATTTCAGAATCATGAAAAAAAACCTGGTTGGCAGAATTATACATTTTAACCCAACTTTCAGCAGCTGTCACGGGTTACTTTAGGGCAGCGGTCTTCAGGCCAAGTAAAGGACCCCTTAGCTGAGAGAGAGAGATGAAGCAGGGACCCCCACTACATATTGTATAAAATTGTGTTGCAGATTAAATGTTTTCATAGATATCAGAGCTAGCTATCTATTACATTACATTACAGTCATTTAGCAGACGCTTTTATCCAAAGCGACTAACAATAAGTGGATTCAACATAGGTAGGGAACGAAACTACTAATCACCAGAAGTCTTGTGCATTTCCTGCAAAAACAAGCAACCAAGAGTATACCTAGCGCTAAGGTAAAAGTGCAATATATCAGCTACCTACTTTCTTAAACAGATGAGACAAAATAGCAAAATCAAATGAGCACAAGCTAAACAAGATCCAATAAAACAATACAACAATAAAACAAGAGTTCGTACAACTAGTTAACAACAAGTATCTATGTTTGAAAACCTGTGTGGTAAGATGAGACAGGCAACGGGGGCCAGTGAAGTGCATTGCAGGAGTCAACAAAGCATTTGGTGAGCATGAAAATGCCATGATTTGACTCGCTATATAGGCTATTCTCTTATTTTGTAGTTGAATATTAATTTTTTTCCTGTTTTCTTTGTTGTAGTTTGATTTAGCTTACGGTTGTGTTCCTTTATTTTGTAGTAATGGTTGGTGTGATCCTGTTTCCAGTGTGTAGCCATTACCTGTCTTGTCTCTCCACCACATGCCAATTGTTGATCATCTTCACCTGTGTCTCATTGCTGTTGGCTCCATATCTATTGTCTCCACAGTCACTTGTTGATTGTCAGTTTGGTTCACCTGTGTCCTGTTACCTGTTATGTGTACACTACAGAAACAGTTAAAATCCAGGTAAAACATATGCAGTGCACAGTACACACAGTACTCGGTCGGAGTCCCCTTTCCTCTTGGGGAAAATCTGAAGGAAGATATGAAGGAGAATGGTGTGATTGAACAGGTGACAGAGCCCACAGACAGGTCTGGTGTGCCTTGACACCGAGAAATGGTGTGAAGAGAAAGTGGTGACAATTCATTTAACAACTCCAATGGACCACACTTTTTACAGCAATTTTTGGATTGTGGAGCTTCTCAAATAATAGTTCTTGGAACTTGGAAGTTATCAAACACTAGCAGCGCAGAACAGACCGTTTGCGATGCACTTATGAAAGCTACTTACAACTTACTACAGTATGTGGTATAGGCTTGTGGTGTTGGTTGGTTATGACCGTGACAACAACCTGTTTGAGTGACTATGTTCATTAATAAAAAGCCATTAACAAAGCTGAGTAACAACAAATAAGCAGGTGCAAATGCTACAATATAAACAAATAGGGACACTTATGTCATCAGTAGCCTATAAGTTCAGAGGGTTCCAGAGAATTGCAAATATAGCTGCTTTTGAATGTGAAAGTTTTGCCCTTTCAGCTGTTATATATTTCTCATTTTAAGCAATTAACATAATGGACCATTTCTGAAGTTGTCCCTTGCCCACTACATATTTAAATTGTCTTTATAGTTCTTTAAATACCCTTTTATGCCTTATGCAAAGCACTTTGAATTGCCTTTATGTATGAAATGTGTAGCCTGCAAATTAACTTACCTTCATTTGTTGACACACACACACACACACACACACACACACACACACACACACACACACACACACACACACACACACACACACGCTTATAGACCATGTGGTTCTCATCATGCGGCTTGGGGACCCCCAGGGGTTATTGAGGGGGTTCCAGGGGGTCCCCAGTTAAATAATTAATAGGTAATGGACCAACCCCCCCCTTTCACAAATCTTAATAAACATGTTCCAAGAAGAAGAAGAGGTCCTTAAGAGTCCATTTGGTTCCATTACTCTCTCAGAGTTAAATTAACACTGAGGATTGGATTCTACAGTGCAGATAGGGGTCGCACTGTCAAAGGGATGAAAACCGGGGTCCGTGGCCTAATGCATATCAAACTGGGAGTTCTTGAAATGAAAAAGTTTGAGAAAGGTTTTAGACAGCTAACCAGAGACTTCTTTAGACCTGCATGGGACAGACCCCAGATGGACATACTAATAACCTGTTACAATAATGCTAATGCTAGTAATAAAACATACTAGCCGTGTCTGTTGGAGATGATGGTTCAGGCTGCATTGGGTCCATTACGATACAGACATCTGTTTACTGCTCTACAAGGATCCACAAGCTCCACAAACGCATCACATTGCGATGTATTGTGAGCTTGTAGATCTATTTTGGGATAGAGTTAAAAGGTAAATAAAAACCAGGACACATCGTCTGCATAATTGGCGATAACGATGTTGTCAAAAAAGTCAATGGCTGATATGTCGGCCAAGCGGATATATCGGTCGGGCTCTAGATTGAGTGCAGGAGAGCAACTGATTGGCTGTCTGTCTTTCTGACTGTCCCTCCTCCCCCACAGTGTTCCATGATGTGATTGGCTGTCCGTCTGTCCCTCCCTCCTCCCCTACACGTGAGGCCTCCCATTGAACCATAATTGAAATCCACCAGGGAGCTCACCTCAACTGACTCAGGTAAGCATAAATGAAAATGACGAGGGGCCCGTGTGTTTCTGACTGTGTGTGGGCGCTCTCATGCGTGTGTGTTTGCTGTGCTGTGTGTGTGTGGGTGGGTGTGTTCATGTTTGCGTGTGCCTGCAACTTATTGTATCTGTTCATGTTTCTGTGCGTGTGTGTGTCCACGTGTACACTCCACCTTAGCGGAAAGCCGAGGGAGAGTCTGTGTGCTGTGTGTGTGTGTGTGTGTGTGTGTGTGTGTGTGCGTGCTCATGTGTTTGTGTGTTTGCATTTGTACGCGAACGCGGGCACATTGTGCGCTCATGCGTGCGTGTATGCAAGTGTAACGTGATAAGCCCCGGCAAAGCACATACCTGATGCCATTAAATGCAATTTCCCCTGTGTGTCAGTGGAGCCATTTGTCAGCTGCTTACACTGCACGCTTTATTAAAAACCTCATCCACTTCAATTAACTGGGCCCGCGAAGCAGTTTAACTCCGTTTTAATCCTGTCAAGATGTTTCAACAGGCCTCGCGTACTGTAGGTACATCACTGCAAGCCCCGACACTGAGGGTTTTCTTTTTAGTCTTCTTTTAGATGGGGTGTGTGTGTGTGTGTGTGTGTGTGTGTGTGTGTGTGTGTGTGTGTGTGTGTGTGTGTGTGTGTGTGTGTGTGTGTGTGTGTGTGTGTGTGTGTGTGTGTGTGTGTGTGTGTGTGTGTTGTGAGTGTACAGCTTTTTTTCAAGGCTATGTATTGAGTTCCACACACTTTGACATAATAAGCCGAGCTGTGGTGCACACGTACATGCACGCACAGAACGCGTGCAAAAATGCCCTTGCCCCCCCCCCCCCTCTCTCTCTCTCTCGCATGCACGCACAACCATTCGAACACATCACACACATACACACTGACGCGTGCATGAACAAACACAAACTCTATTCCTCTACCCCAAATGCACACACACACACACACGTGCGCGCGCGTGCGCGCGCGCACACATGCACACACGCACCCAGATGGGGAGGTGATGGCTGTCACTGTGGGATGCTGGGTGGAGTGCTGTGTGCAGGAAAGGGAGAGGTGTAAATTGGGTGAGCGCTGGGCGCAAAGCCCTGAGTGAGAGCTCGGTACACTGCTCTGTCACTTCGCACGCCCCAAGAGATACAGGTGAAGAGAGAGAGAGAGAGAGAGAGAGAGAGAGAGAGAGAGAGAGAGAGAGAGAGAGAGAGAGAGAGAGAGAGAGAGAGAGAGTGTGTGTCTTAATACAAAGACACTCTATATCAGTGGTTCTCAAACATTTTCATGTCAAGGACCCTGTACCAGGGACCCCCCTAAGAGAAGATTTGTTCAAATCTATCGTAGATTATTCTTACACTCTCTGAGTTACAGACCATTTGGTTCCTATTATCAATAATTTAGCTGGGGACCCCCTGGAAACCCATCAAGGACCCCTGGGGGTCCCTGGACCCCAACCAACCAGTGCTCTATGTCACAAGTGTTTGTACTGTTCAGTCTGTGTCGCCACTTAGCACTGGACCCAAATGGATCCATTTTGATGAAGCCTGATTAAACATCTTTGCTTTCTTTCCATGCTTGTTCAAAGTGGGTTGTGACACTTCTGCAGAAAATAAACTCATAAAGTTTCTCAATGTGAGAGAGGGGGAGAGAGAGGAACAGAACTAGAGATATTTTCGACACATTTTTAAAGATTAAAACATTTGGAATATAGGCCTAGTATCTTTATACTGTGGTATTGCTATTGCTTTTACTGTAAACATCGGAGTACTTCTTCCACCACTGATCTGGAGATCACAGGATCTATCATGACAGAGAGAGAGAGAAAGAGAGAGAGAGAGATGGTAGTTGTGATCATGATGGAAGTGGCCGTGAGTAAACAAGTTTATCCCCTAATTTCATATCTATCAATTTGACGCTGATGAAAAATGAAAATGTAATCAGCGCAACGGAACCTAAAGGCGAGCAGGTGTGACTCGCCTTTGATCATAACCGGAGACCAATTGCAATTATGCCCGAAATGGCTGGATGACGGTACACAGGGGGACGGTCGCACATTATGTATTTTTAATCAGAGTTGTTAGCATCTGTGATGGATGCCTGCCGGTTAACTCACACGGGCCTCTGGTGGCCTACGTCATGTTTGCTACAGCCACCAATAACCATGTGTTTTGTCTATTATATGCACCCCCACACATCTAAACCAGTGTGTCCCAAACATGGGTTCGTGACCTGGTTTTGTGGGTCGCTAGTAAATATCAATTTTTTCCCTTTTATGTAATAAAATAAAGTGAAATCACAGATGTTTCAGCATTTTTCACAAGATTTTCAGAAATCAAAAGTAAAAGCAATACACCTCTCCACCCTCCCTCAGTTGTCGACGTCCGATGCCGATTGTGCTTGAGAGAGAGGTGAACGACTCACGCAGATACCTCACTTCCACCCACGGTCGTGTGCACACCGAACATGCTACAACCGATTTTCTGGGCCCCCAACTTCATCTTGGGTCATTTACTCTACACGAAACTAACCGTAATGCATTCCTACTAATCCCAAACCAACGAGGCCGTCAACAAAATGTATGCCGAGATAGATGCAGCACTACTAAAAGCCATGCTATCATGCTTTTGAAAAAAATATTCAACGGGGGAGATTAAATGGGAAGTAAGCTCGTAACGCATCCTGACGGGTTTGGAGCTTGTAGATCGGCTATTTTTGCATGTATGACGAAGTATAAAACAGGGCTTTCACACACTTTCACACAATTCACACATATCGATTTAGTCAATTACAAAAAATCAGTGAATTTAAAGGCAACAACATACTTCTCGATTATCGGATTAATCAAAAAGTAAGCAAAAGAATAATCGGCACGATAGTTGCAGCCCTACAGCACTACAGCGTACCTTGTCTTTACGCAGAATGAATATGGCACATTTACAGAGACGGAAAGCTGTTGTTTGTCTTCAGCACACGTGTGTGTGTGTGTGTGTGTGTGTGTGTGTGTGTGTGTGTGTGTGTGTGTGTGTGTGTGAGTGTGTGTGTGTGTGTGTGTGTGTGTGTGTGTGTGTGTGTGTGTGTGTGTGTGTGTGTGTGTGTGTGTGTGTGTGTGTGTGTGTGTGGCCCCTAACTCGACCATGTGCTAACCCCACACAGCTGCAGAGTCCCCTAGAGGGTTTGTCGCACAGGCAACCGAGGGAGAAAACATGGAGTGAACACAGCTATTCTCATTTCCATGCCGCACTGTTCTGGCACAGACATCGTACACTGCTGTAGGTGTGTGTGTGTGTGTGTGTCTAATGCTATCGCTCAATCTTTTTAGGCTTGTCCGTTAGGGTTTTCATCAGACGAGTCTCCCGGCGCGTAGGTTGAAAAGCCAATTGCGTAACTAGGCGTGTAGTGTGCGTGCGTGTGTGCTGTTTTGATGTTGTTTGTTTTCTTGTAGTGTGTGTGTGTGAGTGTGGGTGTCGTCTCATGTCTTTTATGCAAATGCAAGTGAGAGAGAGAGGGAGGGAGAGAGAGAGAGGGAGAAAGAGAGAGAGAGAGAGAGAGAGAGAGAGAGAGTGGGATTGAGAGTGAAAGGAGAGAGGTACAGGGGGAATTAAGGACAACTAAATTAAATGAATCATTGTTCATGAATATATATAGCATTATACTGTATACAGTATGTATTGTATACAGTAAATACTAGGTTACATACAGTAAAATCCTGAGGGTTCATTTGTGTGTAAGTTACAGTGTAAAAAACTGGTCCATTTGTAATATGAACCCTCAGGAATTTGCTGTGTATATTAGATGGTCCTTCCTAAGCCTATTTCCCCCATTTCAGTCAGAATGAACAAATCGGTCGGGCCGGGCTTCAGAGAAGCACCACATTTCAAAACGTGCGTGTCAGTTGAAATGTAGACAAATCCCGTCCATCCCCTGTACCGCTGTTGGTGCGGTGCACACACAGCAGGGTGCAGTCGGTGGCAGCTCACGGTGCACGTGGAAAAAAGGAGCGACCTGGCTGGCAGGCGACCGGTTCTCCAAATATCCCTGTCAATCAAAGCGCCGTTTCCTCTGAGTGCGTTTTCTTATCTGTCAAGGGTCATAGAGAAGGAGGATGGGACCCATTCCCCCCTCTCCCATTCTCTCTCTCTCTCTCTCTCTCTCCATCTCTCTGCACCCCCCCACACGCTCCTCTGAGGTGTGTTGTGCACCTTGTGCGTCTCGTCTGGGCATGACCTGTTGCTAGGTAACCCTGGGTCACAGCTGCACACTAAGGCAGAGCATTTTTTTTTTTATCAGTGAGTTATGTGGGAGACGAGGGAGCTGTAATTTATTAGTTTGATATCAGGGAGAGGAGGGGTGGGGATGGGAGGGGGGGGGGGCAAGTTTGGGATAGTAAAAGAAGAAGGGACGGGGCCGATAGCTCATCAAAATGCTTATTTCCGAATCCCAGACCTTGGCCCGTTGAAGAGATTCACAGCGGCATCATAACATTATTAATCCATATCTTTCTTTCATGTTGTTCTTTTCTTCCCCCTCCCCCCTCCCCCCTCTCTGTCTCTCTGTCTCTCTGTCTCTCTGTCTCTCTCTCTCTCCCCCTCTCCATCTCTTAGTAAGAAAATCAAGTATTATCAACAACAAAGCCAATGGTAATGTACTTTTGCATGCTGGTAATTGAACAGATGTGGTCAGAGCTTGGAAACGCAGATGAACAGACAGCCTGCTTCATTCATCAGAGGACAGTATGGCTTTGATTGTAATGCAGGATGAAATGCACCGTAACTCCAGTTTAACCTATAGTTTTTATTTGTGCCAAAACAGTGAGCCCACCTTCTTCCCATTTTCAGCTGAAATGCTTATCGTAACAATTCAAGCATTATACAGTAGTGGCCTGCAGTGCTGCAACTATCGATTATGTTTCGAGCAAATATTCTAGTGATCATTTTTTCGATTAATCAAATAATCAAGAAGTGACTTTTTTCTAATATTGTTTTTATAATGTACTAAATCGATTAGTCACAAGTCAGCTTAAGCCTTATTTTATACTTTGTTGTACAATGATCAATGTAAAGCTAACAATACCCAAATATACATTTGGGTATAAAGTTTTATCTCATCTTAGTAGTATTGTAATACATAAGTCATCATGATAATAATAATAAAATAATTTTCTGTAGATACAAGTTTTCAATGCTCCGAATTCACCCAAACCCTGTTCACAGTCACACCCATTTTGATGTCAACTGAAGTGAGACAGTAATGTTTCGTTGTACTTGCTGTACTTGTCACTTGCTGAAAATAACCAATTTTACAAAGTATAAATTACCCACTTTAACAATTTGTTTGACGTAAAAGCATAAAGGGCACGATTCATGTCCTAATATATATTTATACATGTCGGTCTATTTGTGGTTTAGATTGCTTGTTACTATTCTTGTCTTTTATTGATTTATTGATTGATTTTCTTTCTTTCTTTTGTTACCTAGGCCTGTTTATATTTGCTCATTTGCTCATACAGGGTTTTACTTAGGCTAGAACCCTGGAAAACACAAATGGGTGAAATAGCTGTTTCCATCCTGATCCATAACTATCACGGGTGATTTCCTTGCGCTTTTTGCGTAATATTAATTTGTGATGCATCTGTTATTGTGTTGTCACTGTGTTGTCTGAGTCTGACACGACTCTGGTCTCTCTCTCTTTGTCTGTCTGTCTGTCTCTCTCTCCGTGTGTGTCTCTCTCTCTCTCTCGCTCCGTCCCATACCACCCCCCTCCTCTACCTCTCCTTGCCCTGATGAAAGCAACCCGGTTTCATCCTCTGGTTTCAGCCCGGGACGTGGGCTGGCCTGGCGCTTTTGTTGAATTCCTCTCCCTAATGTGCGTGTGATGAATATTTTTCAGATGGCTCCTTCGGGCCATATCTGATCAAAACAAATGCACCTGCACTTTTTTTCCCCCTGTCTTTCTTTCTTTCTTTTTTTTTTTTGCAACTGCATCTCCCCCAGGACCAGTAAAAATTGACTCCCTGGCTTCCTCCACGAGGCAATTACGAGCCATCTGTTCCCATCTTGGTGGTTCCAGCTCGTTTTGTTTTCTGCGATTGTTCCGTCTAATATCATAGGCCCGGGAAAAAAAAAGAAAAGAAAAGGTGTTAGAGGCGGGCAAGAGTATGGAGGCTACAAAATGAGGAGTGGCATGAAGAGAAATTAATCGAATCTAACAGCAGAACCAGATCTTCCCCACTGAAAGGAGATAGTCCCACAAGAATGAGAGCCATTACCATATTCATCACCGCACACAGCCTGCTGTATGCAAAGTGGAGGAGAAGACAGGAATATGACTTTTTTCCCCATCCCATCTGAGGAAGCTTTCGTTTTAACCACTTGTCTTAATCCCTATTTTTCTTTTATTCATCATCAAAAAAAAAAAAGTCCTTTGAAATTTCTAAAATGTTTTAAAAATGTTTTTCTCCTCTGAAAATAACCGATTTACAAGCCCGTAACGCAAGCTTGTAGATCTGCTATAACAACATGCCCAAAAAATGCGGATTCCAGGTTGAAAGTGGTTAATTCCTTGTTTTCAACAAATCCTCTTTAGCGTGGGCCCTGACGTTAGCGCGAGACACCATAATTTGTTTGTGGCGGGGCGTGGTAATAACAACCCATTAGTGTCCCTGTCAGATATTGTGGTAATATCTATATCTGGGTTGTTATGTTGCCATGCTGAATCACATTATTGTTTTGTTACAGGGACTATTGGCCCCATTACTCTCTGCCACGCAGACAGCAGCGCAAGACAGCGTGTAGATTTAATTGTAGCAGCTGGATCCGCCGGTTGTAACGCTGGTATCAATAACGTGGGATCGCTCGATGCCACCCTGGGCCTATATAATTTTCCATCTCTTGTGACAGGGGTGAAGATAGAAATAATCAGTCACCTCACCGGCAGCCAGCCAGCCAGCCAGGCAGGCAGCCTGTAGGACCTTGTGTGACATTTAGAAACAGTGATGTCTCTGGATCCATCTGTGTCCAGGGGCCTGAGCACACACGTCTTGTTCTCGGCGTGTGTGTGTGTGTGTGTGTGTGTGTGTGTGTGTGTGTGTGTGTGTGTGCGTGTGCGCGTGCGTGCGTGTGCGTGTGTGCCTGTGTGTGTGCGCGCATGTATGTATGTGTGTGTGTGAGAGAGAAAGAAAGTGTCAGAGAGAATGAGAGAGGTGAGATAATGCTGTATCTCTCTGTTAAAGAGAACAGGTGTGTTATATAGATTTAAGGACCAGATTAACCACTTAAACACTATATACTTTGCTGACTGGGGTCCTCCATGGGTCTTTATTTGGTCCCCAGCTTATTTCCCTTTACAACAAATCTCGTCACTGACAATTGCAGATCTACAAGCTCATAACACACGACACGTTGTGCAGCTTGTGGATCTGATATTTTCACGAAAAGTTTTCTCTATGTTTGCCTGTTATGACATACCCAGAATATTGACGCTGGGGTTCATGTGGTTTAAGGACCACTATAGAAATAAGCTTTATTAAAAACGACATTAATTTAATTTATATCCTTTTGACAGTACAAATATTTTATTTTGCATACGTATTTTGTCAACAGCGATGTCAAGCAATCAAGATTACTACCTATTAACTTATGGATAGATTATAGTCAAATCGCTGTTAACAGACATCATATAGATGGGTGGAAAATAGGACTAAAACTCAATGAGAATGTTTATCTATTCAAAGTACTTTTTTACATATCAGGTGCACAGATATTCTCTCTGTCGGAAGTAATATAATAAATCATACAGTATATGGGTGTTGATGGTGACTTAATGACAAGCAACTTGTATTTTTGTAATTTCACGCAAAATTTTATTCACAAAACTACACTGCAATTAGTTAAATGGTCGTTTTACTCTCATTTCAACATGCTGTTATCAGGGTAATATTAAAATGCAAACACTGGACAACGTAAGCTAGAGTTTATGGCCCATTTGTCTCAAAGTAAAGTTGTTTTGATGCTTCAGGGTAAGATTAAGTTATCACTTAATCTTGTGATTAATAACTTATGATGTTGTGTCATGCTAGTGTGACGCACCAGACCCGCCTTCACCTGGCTGTGGCGCAGCAGAACTCCCTTTCTACTTAATTACAGAATGAAGACAGGATTCCCTCTTGAAGAGTGGTAGAAATTTGGTCTCTTGTGCTGGAGACATAAAAATTACAGATTAGCTGTGTACATAACCACAAACCCACCACCCATCCCAATAGATATCAGGGTGGCAGTGGCACAGGAGGTAGAGCGTCCGTTTGGGAATCGGAAGGTTCCGGGTTCGACCCTGGGCTTCCCCTGTGTTACTGTCTTAAAGGGTAAGACCACTTTGGTAGAGGTTTGGGTTGTGTAGTTACCTTCCCATGATGTAACCCCAAAGGTGGGCAAGAAATCAAAAATAATTGCTCCATTGATTAGAAATTGATAATTCAAAATATGCTCCTCATTGACTTACATTGTACGGTAAAACAGCTCTCAAAGTCATTCTTTTAGCACATAAATGAACCCAAACATAGCTGATTCAGGCAATTATAGAGCATCACCAAACCCAGTACTGTTTTTTTTTTTTTATAAAAATGTCAACTTCCTGTTGATTTTACTATTTGAAGATCTGGATCTGGATCCCGATCCGCGGATCCAGTCCAGGTTTTCTACTTATTAATAATGGCAAAATCAACAGGCAGTTGACATTTTTATATAAAAAAAAACAGTACTGGGTTTGGTGATGTTCTATATTGTCTGAATCAACTTTGTTTGCGTTCGTTTATGTGCTAAAAGAGTGACTTTGAGAGCTGTTTTACCGTACAATGTAAGTCAATGAGGAGCATATTTTGAATTATCAATTTCTAATCAATGGAGCAATTATTTTTTATTTCTTGCCCACCTTTGGAGTTACATCATGGCAAGGTAACTACACAACCCAAACCTCTACCAAAGTGGTCTTGCCCTTTAAGTGTCCTTGAGCAAGGCACTTAACTCCTAATTGCTCCCAATAAGCAGGTTGGTGCCTTCCTTCCATTGTTTCCTCCGCCGTTGGTGTGCGAACGTGTGTTTATGAATGAGTGAATGTAATGCACATTGTTAAGTGCTTTGGATAAAAGTGCTATATATAAATGCACCATTTAACATTTAGATTACAGTACACTGTAATCTAAATGTAGAATGCTTAACTCTGAGAGTGTACACAATGGTTACATTTGTACACTCCTAGTGTTAAATTACCCCCGCAGATGATACCGTGTAAAACCAACAATAGCCCGCCACCGACCCGAATCCCGACAATGTCTGGTTACATGTAGACTCTGGAAACAGTGGAGGTCTATCCACCGTCAAGGATAGTAAATATGGGGAAAAGGCTATAGAATGAAACATGAGAACTCTGGTGACTCCTCCCACTGGGAGGAGTCAGAGTTCCCATGTTTCATTCTCTATGGCCTTGTTGCAGGTGTCCTAAATGTAGGACTATTATGAAGATATGAATCCTCTCTATTGACCTGTGCACTGCACGTCTATTACGACTGCACCCATGTCGACCTACTGAGAGTTATATGAAGACAGCGGTAATGATAGCACCAGAGTAGAGGCTATATAGCAGATGGGGGTTGGGTTGAGCGTTGGTTTGGAGGTGTAGAGGTGGAGGCTAGGGGGCAGCCTATCTGTGCAACAAGGCGGGTCAAGAGACACATACGAGGAGAAAGCCTTTGTTTATCTTTGTGCCATCGTGTTCCTGAGGTACCCGTGTACTTTAAACACAGAGACAACCCCTTGCAGCTCATGTTAATGCTGTGACCTAGTTGTTTAAGTTTATCTCAACTGATCTAGTTTAGAGTACCAGTGGTGCTATAGTGTGACTTTACCTTTACGGAAGGAAATGGAGACTTTTATCAGCTGTTTTTATCTGTGTTCTCCCAAGTGGAGACTTGTTGGAAGAAGCCCAAAAAGAAAGCCTTGCCTGCATGCCTGTAAGCCTTGCAGTATAACTCAACTCAACTCAAGCTCACTTGTGTAGTCCTTCATCACTTAAATCCTACAGTTGACCAGGGTCCCCCAGGGCTCTATAACTCGGTCCGCTTTTTTTCCCTCAGGGAAAAACTCCCAAGATAAAAGCCCTCGAGGGGAAAAGAAAAGGAAGAAACCAAGGATGACAAAAGAGGAGACCCTCTTCCAGGGTGGATAGGTGTGCATTATATACTGAGTGGGCAATATTCAAATTTAAGTTAATTGTCCATGCTGGTGACAGTAATAGTAATAGCAACACATGTCCAAATTATTTTTAAATAATTAGAAAGAAAGATTTAAATTCACAAGGCTCCAATATGGACCTCGGACTTCATGTGGCCAACCTGTGACGTCACTTGTCTATGATGTGTGACTCCTAATTTGGACAAGGTTAAAGCCCGACCTGAGCCCCATAGACTTCCGTTATAAATTAATTGGTTCATATTTCAAAAAGTCTAAAACATAATATGGGGAACAATATAGTGGAAGTGCTTGCTTACTTTTAGTGTGCACAGGAAATGTGCCACAGATCAGTCCAGAGTTTGTGAGGTCAGCTCTGGACACACGTGCATGCACACACACACACACACACACACACACACACACACACACGTGCACACGCACACGCACACCTGCAGAGCCACACTGTAATCAAACAGAAGCATAGATTTAGGGGATATATATATATTCACATATACCGAAGACGCATATTGTCTCTGTAAGACTGATTGTACTGATACAGTAGGAGTGTGCATTCCATTATAATAGTATCTCATAATCTCATAATGATGTTAGCCCATAAAGAGGCAACAGGGTGGTCTTGTGACCACAGACACCATGCTGTAACCAGAGTGTCATAGGTCGGTTCCCCGCAACATCTGATATATCCTGTCCCCCCAAGCAAGACACTGGATCCCTTCGGGTGTACAGGTATTTGTTTTAACCACAACAACCCTAGTGTCCCTATTCTGGGGCGAATGTTTGGCAAAAATAGCAGATCTACAAGCTCACAACACGTTTTGGCAAACAGACTTTGTGTAGAGGGGAAAAAAAGGAGGGGGCCTAATAAAGACAACTACAGTATGTATGTAGGGTTTAAGTGCTTAAACCTTTTTGGTGAAATGCTTCAAACGTGATACACATACAGAACTTTGTGAAGATGCCCGCTAATTATAATTATGCTCCAAAGTTACGCACCCCGACACATTTTTGGAGACCAGGGTGCTGTATGTGTGAAATCCTTGGGGGAAATCTCTGACACTGGATCTTCTCTTAATTGGGGCGAGATGTTGTCAAAAGCATGGAGCTAGCAGCCTGCACGGGCTTGCAGCATGCAGCAGACAGACTGCACGGCACTGCAGGCAGCATGCAGGCCCAGATGCTCAGTCAAACTCCAGCCGAGATAATGCTGCCTAGGAGGGAGGGGGGGCAGGAAACAGACGTGTCAGCTTTCCACAAAGTGTTATGCAATGGCAAATTGACTGCTTTAATCACATGAACCCTAGCGCCCCTAATATTGGCATAATAGGAGAACATTCAGGGTGCTGCCCATTAGTTCTGACCGACTTCTTAATAGTCAGACAATAGTTAGTTTAGTGTGAGGTTATGTTTAGGCATAGTTTGTTTTTTCCCGTGAAGAGATTTGGAGTAGAGGGAAAAAAAGTAGGGGACCAGGTATAGACCTCTGAGGTACCCCGGTCAGCGAAGTATATACGGTTTAAGTGGTTAACACAGTCAAATCTGTATGAGTTAAATGAACACTAAGGACTTTACAGTGTATGCATATAGGCTTCCTGCGATAAAATTATTGACCCTAGTTGTGAAGACAAAAAATATATAATTATAACCTACAATAGTATGGCATCTGTAAAAGAGTGGGTGAAAGTAATTTCCGTACAAGCACCCAACAATTTGCAGTCACAAAATATAGCCTAGTAATAAAAGTAGAGAAAGAAAAGATAGAAAGGACAATAGTCTCTGACTATTGACTGTTCCCTTTCTGTGTCCAGGGTCAATACATCTGTATGCTGTTTAATTTAATATCATCTTTCTCATCTCCTTCATTATCCGTTTACTATCATTTTGAATTTGAAAGCTACTGTAAATGATGCTGCTCATTTTCTCTGAACAGTGACCTGCCTTGTGATAGTGCTGACTTGGCCTGCCCCAATAGGTTTGTATTTGTCGACATCTAGTGGTTAGTTGGTAAAATAGCAGGAAGGTATAACAGTAGGTAAGCAGTTTTGATAACCCTGAAATGCCCTGATAAATTAATACATACTGTATATCACGTTGTTGCTCCTATGGGGTGAGCCGTCTAGAAGAGGGTCTGTGTGTGTGTTCGCATGCATCTGTCTGTCTGTCTGTCTGTCTGTCTGTCTGTCTGTCTGTCTCAACTGATCAACTGCCAAATTTCTTGTGCACACTGTCAGTAGGCCAAGGAAGATATACACTGAATTCCACATGGAAGCCACGCCGTTCTTAGACCCTTTTTTGTCTTGTTGCATTGAAAGCAAGCCAAAAATCAGAATCTGGCAAACCAATTCTAATGTCATGCGTGCAGCTATAGGTCAAAGATCCAAGATCTGCCCTCAAAATACAGGCAATAAAGTTTAAACATTCAAACTATTCTAGTTCAGTCAGGAACATTCACGTCAAAGTAGATTTAACCATTTATTGCAACAAATGGAATACAGTTAAACTTACTTGGCGTTGATGGCTCCGCTCTTTAAGATGTTCCCTACATTTTGCTAAGCAGCATGCTAAGCAAAATCAGGGAACTCTTTGCAAAATCCCTCACAGGTATACAAGAGCGTGCCCATAGCAGACATTTAATCAGATTAACTTGAGTCATGCAAACTTGAATGCATTTTAACATTAAAGAATATTGAATTCCGTTTAGAGCCATGCAAACATTGAATTCCAGTTTATTTACGTATTTCAAACCCACCTTGTTAAGGGAATGAGGTGTGATTGGTGTGTAGGAAGGCGTGGCTGATTGCAATCAGCAGATTGACAGCTGATTAGCCTACAGCTGAGGCGTTTGTGTATGCGGCATGTGTAATGCTATGCGTCATATATCTTATAGATCAACTTTATGCACTAATCTTTTTGTATTTAGTAGCTAATGTGGCCCAAGAAAGGGAAGTCTACAATTCTCTGCTGGAACTGTTACCTCCCAACTTGACTCTGGATAAGCAGTATATGGATGGATGGATGGATGGATGGATGAAAGGTAAGGCTTTCTATACTGGAGTTTTTCTTCAGTGTTTTTCTTGCATTATGAAAAGTTTAAAAAGATAATTGCAACAGTCTATATAATTCAGTGTGCAGCAAGCTGTGTTTTGTATTAATTATAACCTACAATGTTATGGCACTTGAGCAGTCAGGCAGCACTGTTATCAATTAACTCAACAGGTGCATGCTAAAAGAAAGAAAGAAAGAAACATTTGGCAGAACATCACAGTCTCTTGTCCAAGTAGAGACGTTAGCAGCAGATATCAGACATGTACATTTAGGGTTAGAGTTAGTGTGGTTACTTACTGGTTAGTGTGGTTAGAGTTAGTGTAGTGTGCTTTCAAACTCTGGAGAGACCTGAGCTACTGAACTCATCTGGTGTAGTCTAAGTATAGGATTATCTAACAGGTTGCTATTAGTTGTACTTTGAGTGCTTATAAGTATATTAGTGCTTTAAGCAGTAGGCTGTTGTTAGTTTGTATTAGTTGTATTTGTATTTGTGTTTGAAGCAGTAGGCTTAAAGCAGTTGAGCAGTTAAGCAGGCTAGCCCAATCAAGTGCCTTGCTAAGTCCAAACGGCTCATCGTAAGGTTACTTTTAGCTGTGTGCTGCACGTGCATCCTGGGTAACACGACCACCCCAGCAGCTACAAGAAGACTCCCATTATTAAAACTAATGGCAACTTGTGAAGAATGGAAAGAAAGGAAAGAGGGAGGTAGTGGAGGTGTGAGATGGGAGTGACGGAGGAGGGGAGGTGGAGGAGGAGGAGGAGGAGGAGGAGGGGGGGGTAGAGGAACTGCAACCCGTTGGACAGAACACACAGCTACGCAGGAGGGAGAACACACACCTTCAACTCAGGTAAGGAAACTTTTGTTTACTCTGTTTTGAAAAAAGAAAAACACAAAGCAGTGAGTATTTTTTTTAAATATTTTATTAGTTATTTTTTATGTTTGTTTGGGTTTGTTTGACAGGGACAGTACAAAAAACAATGTATCAAGTTATAAAAACATGAAACCGTTGCATTGTATGTGGAGTTTCTAGCCGAGGCTACTTTGCGACCCCTGTCCCTGGAGTTAGTGTTAATCTAACTCTGAGAGTATACAAATATAACCAAATGGACCCTCATGGGTCCATTTGGTTACATTTGTATACTCTCAGAGTTACAAATGGATAGATCAACACTGTTGATCTGTGCACGCAGGTGTAATAATAAGGTAAATAATAGGTAAATGATAAGGTAAACATAACCTACAATATTGTATTGTAGCACCTGAGCAAACTGTCAGGCAGCACTGTTGTTGTCAGTCTCAACTTCAACGTCAAATTTGTTGTCACATCACAAGTTTACAGGTGGGAAATGTGTTTACGTACTGTACAAGCTCCCTGTCATGTGCAGTTCCAAAATATACTGTAGTCATAAGAACAGAGAAAAAAACAAAGGAAAGGGTCAGAAAAACTATCACAACAACAACAATATCAATTATGCATACTGTAAGGTGTGTGCTAAAAATAAATAAATAAAATGTAGGCAGAATATCACTTCAGGTGCAAGTGAGATACATCAGTTACCCTTCAATCTTCTCTTTCAATGTCTAAAGTTAATGAAAATAAAGAATGGCTTGATTTGCTGTTATTAAAATAATATAATATATGTTTCTGCTAACGACAGATATACCTGTCATCAAACGTTTCGAGCGGCTCTTCACAGAGTTGCAGCCTTTGTACTACCTGTGCTTTGAATGGCCTTATTGTTTTGGATTATAGATACGCTGGAATGCACCGCCAACATCCAAGCGTAGTCTTCTCAATTATGAATGGTATCATTTATTCTATAGTTTCAGCACCTCGGCGAGGGCCGTTCCGGTAGCTTAGCAACCCGGTTGCTTCTCATTCAACATTAAAGTGGGGTAACGCGAGACGACACGGTGGCCTCACTCCAGGAGAGTGACCGGGATTTGTTACCAACGCCGTAACCTACATTTTCCCACATTCCGACCACCAGATTGGTGACTCCTCGCATGCACCTGTTGGCCGGTCTCTGCCAGTGGTGGTGGAAGTACTCTGATTCTTTTACCCACATTGTAGAGCTCTGTTACCCGTAAAGGTCCTGCATTCAAAATGACTTAAAGTCACCAAAAGTAAAAGTATTTATTATGCAGAATGGCCCATTTCAGAATAGTAAATATTACTTGTAGTATTGTATTTTGTAATGTGTAGTTAATGTTGTAGCTGGTAGTTTTAACTATAACTATATTAACTTCATCTATAATAATACATCCTAATTTATTTGTTGATTATATATTATATTGTTATAAACTCAACCTGGAATATCAACAGTAGATTTGCCTCCAAAATGTAAAATGGAGTAGAAGTATAAAGTAGATACTCAAGTAAAGTGTATAAGTATCTCAAAATTGTACTTAATTGCAGTACTTGAGTAAATGTACTTTCCACCACTGGTCTCTGCACCAACCAATAAAGATAGAGCAAAAATATAGCTGCTCAACCTTTTACTGTTCCCAGAAATCTAGTGTGTTCCAGTAATCCTCAGCACTAACTTTAACTCTCCTGAAATTTGAAAAAGTTTCTCCAGAATTCTTTTTTTAAATCTTGGACATCAAAAAGCTCTGACAGTAGATGCCGCACAAACACCAAAGATACAGCATGACACATCAAGGCATTTTTAATCTTTTCCAAACACGAGAAACTGCTCTTATCCATTGGCACTCTGAGGTCATATGTTTCCGGGGGGACTTTATTGTAAGCCTGTCGAGGTAAACTGACACCTGGGCCTTTCATCCTAGCAAAAGCCCCGTTGTTTTGCTACTGGGGGTAAAAGACTCCCTTCCAACGAGGGCTATTAACCTATATACATGCCAGGGTCTGTATTTACCCTTCCTGAATCATTCAAGATGATCACATAGCAATAAGAGAAAGAACTGCCATACCCTACAATGGACAACACCAGCCCATCTCCTACTGATCTCATGGGCCTCAGAGGCACCTCATGTTTGGTGGAGAAAAACAGGGCTCAGTTTCAATGCCTTGAGCAGATAAGATATGTTGCATCCACCATGCAGAAGCGACAATGCAGGGTCTGTTTTGCAGTGGAAAGCTACTATTAGAGCCCGTCCGATGCCAGATGTTTGGGTCCGATGCTGATCCCGATTTTTGTGTCGGTGAAGTCCTACTGTACATCACCGACTACCGATGTGCAAAATTTGAAATCAATTTGAAAAACTTATATTTGATTATAGTTTCTATTTGAGAACATTTAACAAATAAATAAAAATAAACCCACATTCATTGAACTTTATTTAATTTAACCACTTAAGCCCTATTCCAAAATAGCTGATCTACAAGCTCAGTTGTGAGTTCGTAGATCTGCTATTTTTGGATAGGGACGCCAGGTTGAAAGTAGTTAAACATCGGGACACGTCGGCTGCATAACCGATATCAAAAAGTTAAATAAAGGCCAATATATCGACTAAACCAATATATCAGTTTGGCTCTAGCTACCATTTGAAACTGTTGAGTACCCATGATGAGTGACACTTAGCAGAGGTCCCAAGGTGACTGACCAGACACAAACTGAGAGACAAAGAGGCACAGATCTGTGTCCGTGTCTACTGGGAGTTGACGGCATTCATCGAGAAACTCATCATCACATGACCGGTTTTCTATCTAAATGCTCAATATGCATGCTGGAAAACAAACTTGCTGACTGAACTTTAACTGTTTTGGTCTAAATGTATTATGTGTGCAAAGTGTCTGGGAAGCTGAAATTATGCTCTTATAGACACCTAATAGCTAATACAGGGCTCCAGAGTGCACCTGTTTTGGGCGCACAATCCGCACGTGCCCCCAAAAATCTGTGCATTGGAAATAGTTTCATTGGTCGCAGCAGTGCACCTTGGATTTAGCATATCTGTCTATGTGTGTCTATGTGTGTAGATGCACCTAAATCAATGATATACTGGTGCACCTCCTGCATATGAAAAAGTTAGGCACACCACTGTCATGCAAGCAAGCTATGTTTTAACCCTCTAGAACCTGAACTATGAAGGAAAGGTCAGAAAATTCCAAATTTTTGAAAAGGGACACTTTATTGGGTCCTAAAACATTTTTGATTTTGTTTTATTTTTTTTAACATTCCTTTGTATCATTTATTTGTTGTATCATATTTGATACAAGGGGTATTAAAAGGGGTATTTCAAGTCGGTTTTACTGCCTCCCCCTGGCCAGCCGGGGCGCCTGATGGAGGGGAAAGGAACTGGTTGGAATAACGTGTTCCTTCCACGCGCTACGTCCAACCAGGGAAACTCTCCCCTGTCAGGTGATAAGAAGGTCAGTTAGCTCTCATGCATTGAAGGAGGCATGAGCTCGGCCCTGGCCTCCCTAGGTTGGCAGAAGGAGTGTAGTGCCCAGGATTACATAGAGATTGGCACTGGGTGTAAAAAATAGGGTTACAAAATCGTGGGATAACATTTTTAAACAAAAAGAAAAATCAAGTCGGTTTTTAACATTACAAAAAAAAATATTTTAGACCTGTAGTATCAAATATGATACAAATCGTAAAGGACTATAGACCTGTAGTATCAAATATGATACAAACACTTTTGACATCATAAAAAACAAACTCAAATGCTAAATTTTGAGAGCTCTTAAGTGCATTCAAGTTATCCAACACTTATTTCAAAATATTAGTAAAGATATACTAGGAAAACGTACCCGAACTGCTTAAAAAATAATTGTTTGTTAGTAGTGCATCAACCTCTCCTGTTTAGTTGATGGCAGCCATTTTGGGTCAGACCACCTGAGGCTCTGTAACTACCTGCAGTGCAAATGGTATGGTCCAGGGGGAAGTGGGGATGTGTCAGATATGATACAACAGGTTCTTGGTCCAAGTATTGATTACACTGATTTATTAAAAAATCAGTGTAATGTGTGTATCATTATGATACGTTTGGTGACATAGGGTTAAGAATATAAAGGCATGCACTTGTCAGATGGTGAATATCTCAATAGAAGGACAAACATCAGATGTTACATGAAGTACATTGTAAACAGAGATACTATAGGATCACATCCTGTTATTAAGTGTCAATAAATGATCCACACACTAACAGACGCCTTTGACAATCTATTCATATTAATATAATAGGTTATTTCATGAATAGATTAGTAAAATTGATTAGTGAATATAGAAGCCTCTTTGTCCTCCAATGAATCCCTTTTTGAATTTATAATGATTAAAAGCCTTTGTGGAGCATTATACAGTATAATGTATGGGCTGTCATCTGATCTCACAAATACAAACACATTAAACTGAATCATGACAATCCAGAGGTGTGCATACATACAGTAATTATAATAATAATTAATTAAGCCACTTCAGGACACATTTGGAGAAAGACAGACAGACAGACAGACAGACAGACAGACAGACAGACAGACAGACAGACAGACAGACAGACAGACAGACAGACACAGACAGACAGACAGACTCATTACAATACTGTAGTTCTTTATCAATAATGAATAAAAGGATTTGTTTCAGCTGGCAGGGAGGATACTGTAGTGTGTACCAACAAATTGAGCCAGGTGTTATTGCTTACAAAAAAAAATCCTTTGTTGTTTTGTTTTGTGTTTTGTTGTTTTATAACCTAATATCATGTTTATTGTTGTAATGTGTACGGTGGTTGCCAACAATGATGTAGTCCCAATGACGCTGACCTCATGCAGGTGCATAGCAGTTATCTGAGAGCACTATGGATGCTCATGAGAAACTGAATACACTAACAATAGTGAAGAATGAGTACAATTGCACCTCAGGGGAGCCCTGCCCCTATTTGAAACCAGAAATGTAAATACTTGCAGGAAATATAAGCTCACCCTGGCAGTTTATGTTGCCTTCAGCAGGTTGGTCCACAGGTTTTCCTTAATATTAAAGATTAAAATGTGTGTGTGTGTGTGTGTGTGTGTGTGTGTGTGTGTGTGTGTGTGTGTGTGTGTGTGTGTGTGTGTGTGTGTGTGTGTGTGTGTGTGTGTGTGTGTGTGTGTGTGTGTGTGTGTGTGTGTTTGATAATTTTTACTTTTAAGTTATGTGTGCCTCAACAAAAAAATCTTTGTTTCCCCTTGCAGAAGCAGATTTGGAAGAGGCAAAACACAACTCAGCAATCAAGAGGATCCTTGAAACCGTCCAACTAGGATGTTGACGCGGTCTCATTCAGAGAGAAGACCCCTACCTGGACTCTCAGCCTTATTGACCCCCAGCACCCCAACACAGAGAGATGAGACCTCCTCATCACCCCCTCCCTCCTTCTCTGCAGGAGACTCCATCTTCATGTCCGTGTCACCTACCTCGCCTCCATTCTGGGTGACACAGGCCCTCTCCAACCTGGAGCAAGGGGAACGTGAACTGCTGGTCCTCAGGGACCAGCAGCAGACCGAAATAGAGGAGGTGAACCGGGAGTTGGACAAGGCGTCGATCGAGGCTGAGAGAGAAGAGCGGCGGATGCTTGAGAAGATCGAGCTGGACCACAGGGAAGCACAGCGCTGCCTGGACCAGGTGAAGCGGGAGAACGCCGCCGCGGTGCGGGTGGTGCAGTCTCTGGTGGACCATCACCTGCGCAAAATGGGCCAACTGAAGGTGCAGGTCCAGCGATGGGGGAACAGTCCCGGCGGTTCCAACAAAAATCATCTCCAGATGGGGGTGGCGGACATCACCCAACCTTGGGAGATCTCCATGTCTTTGAAAAGGGTCAGTTTCCTGCCCAGCACTGAGGCGAAGGTCCTGAGCCTAGGCACAGTTGACATCCAGGAGCAAAGCATGACCTACCCCATTGGTGTCTGTGGCGTCCAAGGACAGAAATGCGCCTTGCACTCGGGGGAGCCGGCGTTTGCGAACACGACCCCTCTGGAGATCCGGAAGGATCCTCCATCGCCGACCGGAGCCGGACCCAAGCAGAGCTCAGACGAGGCCAACAGGAAAAACAGTGGGAGCATGCGCGTTGTCAGGAAACTGCGTTTGTCAGGCTCAGGGGAGAACGAAGAGGAGCTCAAGTCACCCAGCCCCAGGTGTCGTGGTGTGTCCGAGTCATCCCAGGACGAGGAAGTAGAGTCGCTGTACTCTGACACAACCGGGCAAGACCTGTTCCTAGCGTTCCCACCTGTCTCCACCCAAGGAGACTCTGAGGGGGATGAATCTGACAGCAGACATAACAGAACCAAGAAGCAGTCCATCCTCAAGGGTCAAAGGAAGTCAGGGGGTCTTGTCTTGGTGTCCAGCGAGGAGCCGTCCTGCCCCCCTGAAGGAAGTCTGGAAAACAGGACATCTAAGCCCAGAGGGTCATTCACCAGCCACAGTTTGATGGATCTCTCCTCTGGACACCGTCAGCATTCCAAACAAGGTCTCAGCGTGAGCAAAATTCCACGTGGATCTTCTGTGGGCGATGGCAGCCCTCCTTCTCCTGTGGACAGTGAGGATTCCTGTTACACTCCTCGAAATGGCTCCCTCAAGGAAGACCATAAACGCTCCATGTCCACCGCTGACCTACCTGGCAAACTACGACCCTTGATTAATGATAACAAGGGGATCAGAAGAACCAACAGGACACGTCTGGCTGAAATATCAGTACAGGGAGAAGGAAAGGACACCAAATTTGGTAGGAGCCCGGTTTGTTCAGATTTAGGAGAATCGAGATTCCAGAAACGAGCTATAGGTTCCAACCGTGTGAGCAGATCACTCTCCATGTCCTCTATCGACTCGGGTGGCTTGCACCGAGCCAGGGACCAGCAACAATCAGACAAGGGCAAGAGAGATTGGGTTGGGCCAGCTTTGAGCGAAATGGAGGAAGAAGGAATTGCGGGTTCCAGTGCACTAGAGTCAGCATACCTGGTCAAGCAGATCGGAAAGCAGGGATCAGGCCGCAATGACTTCAACTTGCCCAGCGGTGTCCACGCTGCTGTCAAAGGTCAGCTGTTTATAGTGGACTGTGGGAACGCCCGGATTCAGATCACTGACACCGGGAAGAATATTGTACAGCAGGTCTCTCCTTCAGGAGCAGAGAGGTCGGCTCGCATCTGCAACTACTTTGACATCGCTGTGAACGACAAGGGCCTCATTGCGCTGACGTGCGCTGCCGAACGAGCTCTGCTGGTGTTCAGTCGCCACGGTCGCCTCCTCCAAACCTTCGGGGGCACAATGATCGGTTCCACCAACGAAGAGCTCGACGCACCCAGAGGGGTGACCATCAACTACTTAGACGAGTTCCTGGTAGCCGACATCAAGCGGGGCACCTTGACCGCCCTGAAGCTGGACCCCAAGACGGGGGCCAGGCTGGAGCGCACAGTGGTCACAGGATTCCACAGGCCCTACTTGGTGGCAGCCTGCCTCACGACCGGCATCATGGCGCTGTCGGAGCGAGGCAACGAGACTGGACGTGCGCCATGCATTAGGGTCCTGGAGCCTGAGGGGTGGAGCACCATCCGGATCCTGGGGGTTTGCTCTGGCATGGGCCCCGTCTTGACCTGCCCCTGGGGCCTCTGTATCGACAGCGAAGGTGATGTCCTTGTAGCAGACTGGGGAAAGAAGGACCATCGCATTCTGCTGTTCCCCGCTCTGGGGGTTGGCTGGCCCGTGGTAACCGAAGACCTGAGTAGCCCGAGGGGTCTTGCTTTGCTTCCTGATGGTCAGGTGGTTGTGTCTGACAGCATGAACCACTGCATCAAAATCTACCAGTACAAGTGAGCTGGAGAGAGTGAGGGTTGGGATGATTAATCAGTGCGGAGGTCAATGACACCAATAAAACAATTGGTAAATAAGGACTGTTATGTTGATTCTGGTGAAATAATAATGTATCTCCAAAAACTGTAGTTTCTAAGGGTAGAATTGAGGGCTTAGTTTATATAAAGACTTAAGGTTAAATCCACTATCAGCAAAATATATCATTTTTGGCTAACATTTGCATTCTATGGGTTCTGACTGTTATGTTTTTACACGTGGTTTATAGTGGGTTCATAGGTAAAGAGACTTTAAAAAGGAGATGGAGCTTTTTCATTCATGCTGTAATGGCCATAAAAGGTGGGTGTTAACATAAGATAGAGGTTTACTGCATTGTTTCAATGGCATACGCATCTAATATAATACTGCATGCTTTAAGATTCACCTTATTGTAATGTTTTGATAATTGTTTTCAAATAGCACAGTAGCAAAAGTTACTTATGATAAAAAAAAAAAGGTTTAGATTTGTTAAATTGTTATAGTGCATGATGGTGCATATTAGCAATGTTTATCTGTCAAATATTTTGAAATAGTGAATCTCTCTCAAATTGTGAAACATTGCAATCACAGCTGTTCCACGCAGGTTTAAGCAATGAGAGGCTTATCTGATAAAGTAAACAATGTAATGGGCATAGATTTGGGCTTGACTTACAGTAAGCTACTCTTGAATCTACATTGTCAAATCTATTGGGTTAAAAAAATAAAGTCTTACTGGACTAACAAAAACTGTATGTTGTCTTTCTTATACAGTAGGTGCCTATAATGTTGAACTGAATGCTCCCTAGTGAATCTCCCATGTCCCACTTTGCTTTGCCATTCGCTATAGTATTTCTGTGTTGACCCCATTTGTCTCTGGAAAAGCCTGCGTCAGCAAACAAAGGCCTTTTTCTATTGTGACAGCTTAGTGCAATCTTACCTTTGCAACCTTACCATATGATATAAACAGATATTGTGATACATTCCCTGTGTTTCCAGTGTTGTCATGAACGCAAAAAATATATATTTGTTGCGTTTGGGTTGATTATGTCATGTTTCAAAACATTTACAAAGTAAGTCCGGCAAGACTTTAGATTAAGGTCGGTCTATAGAGCACGAAGTCTGACGTAATTTACACATCCTACCTGGTTTGCGGTTTTCCACCCCCGTTCTGATTCCCATAGACGTCTTTAATATCGTGTCAAATAAGAACTGTGTTCCAAAAATAAACAAATGACCCCGGCTGTTTGACTCTTATGGATATGAAGCATCAACTGACGGTGAGAAAACGATAATGTTACTTCCGCCGAATTAGTTAAATTTTTGCCAGAAACAGACTGTATCAAATATAAGTGACTGACTATCATAAACGATACAGAACCTCCTCCCTGACAATATCGCCGAGACAGTTTGTTTATTTTTGGACCACAATTCTTATATGAGACGATTCTAAGATGACCCAATGTTATTCTCCATAGAGAAATTACTTTACGAACCAGGGGATGAACGAGTGACGTCAGGACTTCTGACTTTAGGTTGGGTTGGGTCTATAATGCATTATAATCACATTTATAATGCATTATAATGCATTTTAATGCACCTACATATAATGCTTCATAACTCATTATAAGTGTTTATAATTATGCATAATATAACAAAGACACTTTATAATATAATGTGCTGTTCCACTGAGCTTATAATGCATTATGACCAGCACTTATAATATGTTACAAACGTTGTTATAAGTTGTCATACATTTAGAACGAGTGTTATAATGCCTTATAAGTAGGGCTGGGACTTTAACTGATTAATTTCGATTAATTAATTACAGAAACTTTACGTGATTTAAAAAAAATACGCATTTTAATCGCTCTTAGTTTATGCACCACTGAACCTTTCTCACTGGACGCGTTTCAGGCGTATCGATCATACCGGTGCACCAAGACCGGTGGTCTGTTTATTATTTTGGCCAAGGATATTGAGGGAGAGTTGGACTGAAGGGGTCTATGTTATTTTTATTTTTAAATCAATATGGACTAACTAAATTGTTGGTAGTGTTATGGCCTTTGAAGCAACAGAGAGTTTTGTTTTTGTTAGTCTGGTTTGTTCATATGGATATTGTACAATAAGGTCAATCAAGACATTATTTTTATTTTTCCTAATGGTCAGGGTTTCCACTGTTTTGGAATATACTTGAAAGTATTGTGTACTTGAAAGTATTGTGTTTTACTTGTGCTTGAGTTTACAGAAGGTCCTTGAATTTATATAGGCTACCTGAATCTCTGAATTCCTAAAATTACTTTGTGGTAAAACTTGCACTAATCTGTTGGTCTGTTTAGTACCACCTTGATAAAAAAAACACAATTTTGTTGCTTAAACTTATGTATTCACTCATATACCTAAATCTGTTTTAACTGAAAAGAAATGGCTTCTCGATAATCGATTAAACATGCGATTAATTTCGATTAATTCATTACAAAGCCTCAAATGAATTAGATTTTTTTTAAATCAAGTCCCAGCCCTACTTACATTATAATGCATTATAAATGTGATTAAATGCATTATAGACCTGACCTTTAACTAAAGTGTTACCGTAAGTCCTGCTGCACAGCATGTTCTCGGAATTTAGCAAATTGTAAACACCTCAGAATTACTGTAAACGATAAAAGTAAACAACACGCACACACGCGCACACACGCACAAACACACACCCACGCAGTTGTGTAATAACATGCCTGCCCTCATGTAGAGATTTTGTATAAAAGCACAGTTTGAGCATTTGTACAGGTACATTGTATCAGCTGGTCTGCACTGCATCAGGACTGCACTCGGCACAGCCATGAAGCTGCTCTCCAACACTCTCTTTCTGTGCTTGGCACTGGGGCTCACTAACGCTGCACCAGCGTAAGTATATTAACCATTCAGATCCTTTCTAATAGATACGCATTTTCTTGAATTTTATTAATGTATTTTTATTGTTATTTAAAAAAAATATATATATCTTTCATGAAAATGTTTGCATAATGACATGCCCCAAATAGGGATGCCGGTGGTTAATGAACCCTAACGGGCCCATTAAAACCTACTTTCTCACAGAACAATGTTCCTCTGAGGTATTCTGGAATGTTGAGACAAAAAGGAAAAATGCATATTTGTATCCTGTGTGTTGAGCATGATGTCATTGCTGTTGGGACGGCTGTGCAATTTGTGTTGTGACTGAGCATACAAGAGAGACAATTTGAACGTTCACACTGAGCACAATAACTATAATTATATTTTAAAAAATCGTCAAGTGGATGGCAGAGTTCACACCAACTATTTAAAAAAATGCAACGGTGAACGATATAGTTATCGTCATAGTTATAGTGCTCAGTGTGAACGGCCCTTTATTCATATGTATATAAGAAATCCCCACCCCTCTTCATACAGTGTTGTATAAATATGCAAATAAGTATGCACAAAGATAATGTGTGAATTATTGTCTGTAAACCATGGCACATACTGTAATAGACGTGCATTTTATTTTATTAAAAACTAATGGGTATTTAAATGAAAAGCTCAAAGGGTGGGCATACTTCTTTCAATTGGTAACTACTATAAGCCAATCTATCTACATAAGATACAAACTCACATATTCCGAAGTCATGTATGGGTTTTTGCCATATTTATCACATTTTATAACAAAACATTATATTTTTGGACGAGCAATGTCACTGCACTATCACTGGTCATTTATTATATTTCTGTTTTCCACTTCACAAAGTTCATTGGATCAATTGTCCAAACAAGACGAGTTTAGTCATTATTAATGCATTCTGTCAATGATAAACCACACTGTCATGTTATCAGTATCACGTTATCAGTATCATCACGATCATCAAGGGTTTCTTTGATGTGCAATGTATTTTCTATAATTCAGGGGTCTTCAACAGGGGGTCCAGGGCCCCTAAGGTGGATAGGTGATAGGATTCTGAGGCGAACATTAGCCAAAAATAGCCGATCAACAAGCTCACGACGCTGCGCTTGTAGATCTGCTATTTTTGGCAAAGAGGTTTGGTGTAGACTGAAAAAAAGAGCTAACCAAGTACAGACCCAACGGTCAAGTTTAGTATTGAGGCTCTAAGTGGTTAAATGTCTGATAATTACACATTAACATGCATTAATAGAGACGCTAAAAACAAACAAAAAACATGAATTTGAACATTGAACATTGATCTTAAAGCATGCATTGAACTACCTATGAAATCTATGAAAAAGTTTACTCTGCAACACAGTTTTATACAATATGTAGTGGGGTTCCCTGCTTCATCTCTCTCTCAGCTAAGGGGTCCTTGGCCTGAATCACGTTGAAGACCCTTGTTCTATATAATAATGTTTGAGTATTTTAACAACACGTGAATGTCTTTCACAGACATCAGGAAGGTGCAGCAGTGGCCGGTAGGTTTTGAATTTTATTAAACTAATACTCTTGCTTCTCCTCCTGCTGATCTAAATCAATAAATGGCAAATTAGCGACCAGGCAACCAGCATCATTCTATTAAGGGACAGACATTACATTTTTGTCCCTGTGTAAAACTGAGGATTTTAAATTCAGACACAAGCTTTTCCTCTAAACAGCTTCAATTATTAGTGGTTTACAGACTGTAAACTCCACTGATGAGTTTAGTATGCACTATAAATTACAGCACATACTTGCTTATCTATTGTACCATAAACATACACTGTACAAACATTGTCATTATCACTCCTTACCTTGTACATTAATTGTGAATGGCCCATCGACTTTGAATTGCAGATGAACATCTTCATGATCCTGCCCTGCCAGACCGGTGTGCTGGAATTGAGTTTGATGCAATTGCACCTGATGAGAAGGGAAATGTCTTCTTTTTCAAAGGTTTGGAATGAGTTTTAGAGGAGTTATTTGTTATATAGAGTAGGCCAGTCCATTCACAGTTTCATTTAATTATCAAACTAGACACAGGGGGTCCAGTACAGGGGAGACACAGGAGAGAAGGTGGGATTCTGTTATGGGCAGCGGTGGAAAAAGTATCAATACTGCAATGTAGAAATTACAAGTTACAAGTAAGTCCACAATTCAAAATGTACTTAAGTAAAAGTACAAAAGTATTGGTATCAAAATAGACTTTACGTACAAAAGTACAAGTACTCATTATGCAGAATTATGCAGAAAGTTTAAAAAATGTATACAAATATTTTGAAAATAGCAGATCTCATTGCAACACATTGTGAGCTTGTAGATCTGCTATGGCCGAAATGTATATACTGTAGGGCTGCAGCGGTTAATGTATGTTTCGTAATAATAATCTAAATCTACAAAGTAACGAGTAACTAAAGTTTTCAAATAATTGTAATGGAGTAAAAGCATAATATTTGCCTCTGAGATGTAGTGGAGTAGAAGTAAAAGTATTGAAAATTGGAAATTCTCAAGTACAGAGTAAATGCATGTACTTAGTTGCTTTACACCACTGGTTATGGGCCAGCCTGAGTACAGTTGACCACCCTCTTCTGGCAAAATGATTAGTGTTTTATTTCCTGTTATCCCCATTTTATACATAATAATCCCTCATATTTTGGGAGATACTGGGCAATAAGGAATCATTCTTCCTCAAAACAGAGATATAGTCATTTGGAATGAATTATTATGATTTTCATTTGGTGAATTCAATTTGGAAAGAAAAACAAGTGCATGTGTGTATTTGAAGGTGAACATCTGTGGAAGGGGTTCAGTGCAGGCGCTCATCTCTCCAATGAGACCTTCAAAGAGCTACATGACGCTCACCACCTTGGTCACGTCGATGCTGCGTTCCGCATTTACAGCGAGGACATGGATCACGATCACATCTACTTCTTCCAGGTATAGTCAATGTAGGAGCACACCCAGGGGTCCTTGAGTGGGTGCCAGGGGTCCCCAATTAGTCCACAGATAAATCTAATTTCAAATTTAGTTCATTCAAATAGAATAGCATAGAATTATCTACTGCAGTAATGTACACAATGCTACACATTCACATGAATTCACATGAGAGTCTAACCACATGCAGAAGGTTGGGGGCCCAGCATTGACATTCTGACTGGACTCTGATTTTACTACTTAAAATATGGAGTGCAGTGTTATTTGATCATGGCCTCTATACTAGGTTGGACATGGATTGTGACACAAAAGCAATGGAGAAGCAAACATCTAAATATTGGTCCTCTTGACACTTTCCTGTATAATGTACAGGATGACATGGTGTTCAGCTACTACAACCACACTCTGGAAGAGGGATATCCTAAAGAGATCCAACAGGACTTCCCTGGAATCCCCAGCCAGCTGGATGCAGCCGTGGAGTGTCCTGAAGGAGATTGTATAACCGACTCTGTCCTCTTCTTTAAAGGTACTGTATATGTTGTGGTACTCGGCCCCAAGGCCAAAGCAATAGATTGTTTCCACTCTGCTGACTTTTTTGAGGAGTTTAGACAAAGCTCTCATTCATAGCGACTTAAAGGACCATACCAGTGTTTAGTCCATTGACTATGACTCACAGTACATTTGACATTACTGCTGGCCATTTCCCAAAACCTAGAAGCTGGTGGATTCCGTTAATTTCAGTATGTTATGAAAATCAACTTGCTGAGACTTCAAACTTGCTTGACATACAGTACGTAGGTTATCCACGTCACGTTTTTTTATTTGTCATTCAGTGATATCAATACAGATGAATGATAAGGTGTTTCTCCAGGTACAGTGTATTCACTACAAAACATATTAAAGCTGCAATCAGTAAAACAAATATTGTGTGAATAACACACCATCGCTCTTCACAAACAGGCTCTCCCATATAACTCAACTTTAGAAATGTGGGCACTCGCACTGGGTTTGTATCATGGGTAGGACATGAATCTTACAGATTGTACCTTTAAGACAACAAACTTAGTGCAATTTGGACAGACAGTAGTAGACAACAGACAGAATAGGGATGCCAGGTTGAAAGTGATTAAGGTGGCTGCGTCCTTGAACATGATCCAGTCTGTCATGACCAGTGGTGTAAAGTAACTAAGCACATTTACTCAAGTACTGTACTTACTACTAGTACAATTTTGACGTATTTTTACTTTACTGGAGTATTTCAAATTTTCAATCATTTTACTTCTACTCCACTACATTTCAAATTACGCTGTGAGCTCTACAATCTCACAACGTGTCGCAAAGCGACACAATTTGAGCTTGTAGATCTAATATTTTCAAAGGATTTTGATTTGAAAACTTGTTAAATGGGACCTTCTGCATAGAGTAGTTTTACTTTTCGTACTTTTGGTAATTTTGAGGTATTTTTTTTACTTTACTGGAGTATTTCCAATTTTCAATACTTTAAGTATATTTTGACACAAATGCTTTTGTACTTTTACTCAATATACTTTTACTTGAGTAAAAAACATGTATGTACTTCTTCCATCACTGCATGACCGCGCAATGGTCCCCAATCAACTTCCCTCTGTTGTATGTGCTGTGCTGACAGGACATGATGTGTACAGTTTTGACATCGCCACCAAGACAGCAAACAACAAGACATGGTCCCACCTGCCCGTCTGCACCTCTGCCTTCCGCTGGCAAGAACACTACTACTGTTTCCATGGGCACAACTTCACCAGGTTCCACCAACAGACTGGAGAGGTGACTGGCAACTACCCCAAAGATGCCAGGAATTACTTCATGATGTGCACCCACTTGATGCTCGGTGAGTATAGCATGAAAATAATATGGCCATAAAACAGGCCAATCCACAGTGTGTACAGTGTCTGTTTAATAATGTCTTTAAGCATAATTTATACTTGATTAAGATTTATAAAAATGTGTTATTTGCAGCAAGCGACAAGGTCATGCAAAGTGTAAATTAGGCCTTAGCCTGGCTATGTTGCAGTATATTATACGAAAAAATGTGTTCCAAATAAATTTTTGACTGTATTATAGCCAATGAAATAGAAAACGTTGCGCTCTAGACTCAAGGCTTACCAAAGATAGAGCCAGGTGCGAGAGGCCAGCGTTGCAGTCCAGAATGAACAGAATGGCTTGCACACTGACAAAAAATAGATAAATTAAGTGCTACTGATGTCAGTCATTAATGTGTAAGCCTATTCTAAAAGCTCACAACATGTCAGCTCATGACACATGGTGAGCTTGTAAATAAAGTTTATTGCGCGACACCAGTGCGCAACAAAGTATAAAGTAAGCTTGTCTGTCCAAGTAATTTTTAAGTTCTTTGTAGAAAGGACTATGAGTTAACAATTTACTTGGAATCCTCCATCACTTTTAAGCAGTTATGGCAGCTTATGTCAGTTTATGATAACATGATTACCAGGACATTGTGCTAAATTGTGCTTCTGTTCCTAACTGCTCTGTAGAAATAAACTGCAAACAATCTGTAATAATAACTGAACACGCTACAGGGCCAAGTGCCATAAGATTAAATATTGTTTCTATTCTTTCAGATCTAGAGGGACAGAATGACACATCCAGTATGGAAGACCTAGTCTTTGCGCGTGCGGGTGGCCAGAAGAAGGTAGACCACTTCTTTAACAATGGTCTCCTAAAATTCTACAGGAACGTTTTTCAGCCGGTTATAAGTAAACATGGTAGATCTGTGGCAGACTGGGATGGGTATTTGAAGAATGATCCGAATTACAAACTCTACAAAAATACCATAACAGACGACATTATCTATAAGAATATAGTGAAAATGGGTGCTCTGCCGGTTAATAATAAACCCTCAGGAGGTGATGACAATTCTAGAGATTTTTCAAATGCATATAATCCACTTGTTACTGCATCTGTAAATTACGTTAATTGTTTGTACATTTGCAGAAGCAAGGCTTCACTGTGTCCACCATCGTGTACCGGCTCTAAAAGCCTTCCTGGTTTACGACGGAATGTAGTTCTTGCTTCTAACAAACTTAGAAATATGAGAGCAGCACGTTTTGACGATGATGCCTATAATAGGTGGCAAACGAAGGCTAATGCTAAAGACAGACAGCCAATGACTGATAACATCAAGAACGCTGAAACTGCAGTAAAAGAAATGCTGGATGATATTGCCGACAATCTGGCGAGATTTGCACACAACATGTACTTGTTTTTGCAGCAGCGTTAGTGGTGCATTGCATGGGGCTTGATGGATACTCAGTACCAGTGGTGGAAAAAGTACTCAAATTCTCTACTTAAGTAAAAGTACCAATACTGCAATATAAAAATACTCTGTTACAAGTAAAAGTCCAGAATTCAAAATTTACTTGAGTAAAAGTACAAAAGTATTGGCATTGAAATGTACTTAAAGTACCAAAAGTAAAAGTACTAAATATTTGAAAATAGCCTAGGTTAAAGTGGTTAATGTGTGTTTCATTATATCATAATTTATATCTGAAAAGTAACTAGTAACTAAAGTTTTCAAATAAATGTAGTGGAGTAAAAGTACAATATTTGCCTCTGAGATGTAGTGGAGTAGAAGTAAAAGTATTGGAAATTGGAAATACTCAAGTAAAGTACAAATACCTCAAAATTGTACGTAAGTACAGTACTTAAGTAAATGTACTTGCTGTACGTGCTGTACAGAGCAGGAGCAAAACAATCAAAGCAAAAAACATATACAAGTGTCAACATGAGCACCGAACACATAAATGCACAAGATACAAACAAACATTGACTGCGCTCAGATGAGATTAAAAGCCAAAGAAAATAAATGAGTCTTAAGCAGAGACATAAAAACATTGATGGACTGAGCAGATCTACAGTAATTTGGAAGGGCAGGCTGCAGCTGCAAATGCACGTGCGCCCCCTGGTTCTCTTGCTAGTTTTGAGCACGACCAGCAGATCTCAGCGCTCTAGCTGGGGTGTAGGGTTCCAGGAACTCAGAGAGATATTGAGGGGCCAGCTCATTTACAGGTTTAAAAGCAAATAGGATAACCTTAAAATCAATCCTAAAATGAACAGGGAGCCAGTGAAGTGAGGCTAAGACAGGGGTTGTGTGTTCACGTTTTTTAGTGCCAGTCAGCAGGCGCGCAGCAGCATTCTAGACCAATTGTCGTCTAAGTGAGGACTGTTCGATGCCGGTATATAGAGAATTGCAGTAGTCAAGTCTTGATGAAATGAAAGCATGGATTGCGATTTCTTACTGTTTTGGGGGGAGATATGGCTTGACCTTCGCGAGGAGGCGGAGTTGAAAAAAGCTGGTCTTGACAACAGAGCTGTTTTGTTTGTCAAACTTGAATGTGCTGTCAAGGATTATGCCAAGGTTTTTGGCAGATGTGCGGATGTTAGAGTTAAGGGTGTCCGGGGTATTGTAGGGTGGGGCCAGGTGTTGATCAAAGATAATTATTTTGGTTTTGTTTTCATTAAGATTTAAAACGTCCATCCAGGTTTTTATGTCCTGTAAGCAGTCAAGTAGTGGTTGAAATGAGTTATTGAAATTGGGTAAGAGTGGTAGGTATAGCTGAATATCATCTTATAAACTTATATTTCCCCACCTAACCTAGAGAGGGTAATCCACAACTTTATAACCTCGAGGCTCGATTACTGCAACTCCCTTTATGTAGGTATTGACCAGTCGGCTCTTAGGCGTCTGCAGCTAGTAGGCTACAGAATGCTGCCGCTCGCCTCCTCACTGGCAAGAAAAAACATGACCACATCACTCCGGTCCTATAGGCTCACTCCACTGCCTCCCTGTCCGTCTTAGAATTGATTATAAGATCTTACTGTTTGTTTTTAAAGCCCAAAATGGGCTGGCCCCCTCGTATTTATCAGAGCTCACAGAGCCGTCCATCCCAGCCAGAGCCCTGAGATTAGCTGACCAGTCACTCTTGACTGAGTTCAAAACTAGTTATAAGACCAAAGGTGACTGGGGCTTATAGCAGCGGCTGGCCCTAGACTCTGGAACACCCTGGCCCTCCATAATCGCTCTGCTCCTTCACTAGAGACCTTTAAGTGTTTATTGAAGACAATTGTATTCACTGTGGCCTGTGGATTGAATGAATTGTATAACTTTGCTGTTTTTAGCCCTTTTTATTTCACTTTGTAATGCATTATTTGTTATGCCTCTTTTTGTTTTCTTATCTTTATCTGTTTAAACTGTCTGTGCAGCACTTTGGTCGACCTTTGGTCGTTGTAATCTGTGCTTTATAAATAAAGTTTGAGTTGAGTTGAATGAAAACACATTTTACGCTATAATAATAATTATTATTATTGATTTTATATTATAAATTAAAATCTTAGTGTTTGGCAATTATTTAGGGGCCCACTTGCTACGCGTTGCAATCCGATGAGTTGTGAGCTTGTAGATCTGCAATTTTTTGCTACTTTTGTGTGACACTGAACGACGAAAGTAGGACACTCATTTACAAAATGATTTATTAGAAAAATGGAGATAGGAAGTTTCTGCCCGACAGCGACGATGTGTAACCTAACTCGAGAACAATTATGAGTCCTCTAGTTAGGTTACTGCTGGGCAGAAAACTTGTATCTCCGTATTTAAACTTATTACAGTGTCACACAAAAGTAGCAAAAATAGCCGATCTACAAGCTCAAAACGCGTTGCAGTGCGACTCGTCGTGATCTTGTAGATAGTTTGGCTAGCTTTAAAATATTTTTAAAGTGAAAGTGAAGAGCATTGGTTCTCAAAGTGGGGTCCGGGGACCCCCAGGGGTCCTTGGCGCTTCACATAGTGTCACAATCCTTTTAACCACTTTAGCCATTTACATGTTGGCTATTCAAGAATAGCAGCTCAATTTCTTTTTAATCTTTGAAAAAGATCAAAAATCTTTGTTGAATAATTTAGATTGTTGTTTTTACATACATTTTCTCTTCTGGGGGTCCCTGGCACAAAATATTTTCAGATGAGGTTTAGGGCTGTCACGATTATGAAACTTTACCTGATGATTCATTGTCGCTCAAATGATTGCAATTAACGATTTAATTGTGTTTTTGTCATTTTAACACATTAAAACATTAAAAGTGGAAATAGCTGTTCTACAAGCTCAAAAAGCGTGCAAGTTTGAAAATATTTCAACATGGACGATTATACAATTCTTGCGATTATCTCAAATAATTACGATTAGGCGATTATGTCATAATTGTGACAGGCCTAATGGGGGTCCGTGGCCAAATATATATCAATTTGGGGGTCCTTGACATGAAACAGTTTGAGAAATGAAGCATATTAACGTTAGTTCATGCAGGACACGGAAGCCTTGCACGCCAAAGCTGTAACCAGCTGTCAGTCAGCTGATGTGAACATCAGCTTTCTATTCCCCATTCACAGCACTGCTGGTCATTACGTCACACACTCATAGTCCAATCACAGCTCACGCATGAGCAAAGAGGTTCCTTTAAATACGGCTTCGTATTCACTAGGTCTTTCTTGGTTGCTGACCAATGCATTCTGCTAGCTCCTCCTCCACCCCAGCCTCCACCTTTTGATTAGAGTCTGGCATAGGCGGCTCAAATACTTGTGATTGTCATGTTATCTGCTTTGTTTAGAGTCTGGCATAGGCTTAAATACTTGTGATTATCATGTATATCTGCTAATTCAAACTAATATGTCAATGTACCGCTTATTGTTGACATTATATCCCTATGGGGGATTTGCTTAACATTCCCTGAATATATGCTTAGCAGGCTGCTTCGACTAAATTCAGGGAATATCTCCCAAGAGCGGAGCTTTAACGCCAAGCTTAACTGTATTCCATTTGTTGCAATAAATGGTTACATCTACTTTGATGTGAGTGTTTCTGATTGAACCACTGGTTGAAGAGTGTCTTTGTTTTTATATACACATTTAACCAATGAAACGTATTAACAAGAGTTTGTGACTAAATAATGACTACATTAGATCCATTGGATCACAGGTTGTTTTTCCCATTTATTGAAAAGTAACTGTTTTGGACATACAAGGTTTACACCTGACAGCAATGATTTTCAACAGTGGCTGTGATGATTAACAGTGTTCCTCTTAGGCCAGGGGGTTTCAAACTCTTCATCCGGAAACCCTAACTTTTTGGTCCGGCACAAAACAAATAAAAACATGGCCATGTCATGCCAAAAGAAAACAAAATGGGGACATTTGTTTGTGTCATTTAATTAAGCCATTATGTATAATTGAAATTGTTTGCAGATATCCAAGACTCCAGGCAAAATTAAAACCTAGCACTATATTTTGAATTGGGGATGGGATGTGTCAAGCAGCTAAAAGGGATAGTTCACCCCCAAAATGACTTTTTTTCTATTGATTAGTCACCCCATGGAGACTTGAATTCAGGATATTTTTTTATTTTTTGTCGTATTCCTAAGCCAATAATTTGATGACCGGCAGCGGTTCCGGTAGGACACACAAAGAGTCTCCTTTGTGTCTCCTACCGGAACTGCTGCCCACCGGTCCGCTGGTCATCAAATTATTGGCTTAGGAATGTGTCAAAAACTAAACAATATCCATGAATTGAAGTCTCCATGGGGTGACTAATCGATAAGAAAAATGTAATTTTTGGGGTGAACTATCCCTTTAACAGTTTGAAAAAAGATTTAAACTCCTTCAGGTGTATTGGTAAAAGTCCTCTGGTCCAATTCCCTTCCGCCTATTGATTTGCCTACATTTTAGCATTTATTTGAGTGTTAATGTTCCATAAATGTTCCTGTTATGTCACTAGCCATCTCCCTCAATGCCTCATGCCAAAATGAAACAGAAAAATGGGACATTTGTCTCAGAATAATGTATAGTTAAGACCTTATGTAGAGTTTACATTCTCTTTTATGCATTTGTGGAAATTCACTATAGCATCCAATATGCCCGAATAAACATCCAACCCACAATATTTCAAGTAGGGAGCAACAACATTTCTACTACACATCTTGAAGATTGTAAAAATGCAAATGTTAGAAAAAATATTTATCAATAGGGTGCATGGGGGAGGAGTTGTGACTCCTCTGCTTCTCCACATCTAGTTTTTGTTCTGGGGACAGAAAGCAGACCTGATCCCAGATGACTTGAAGGGTCTGGATGGTTCATGTTGTATCATGAGATCAGACACGTATTTTGGCTTTATTTTGAAGGCAATTCCATGACAGACAGGGAGCCAGTGTAAAGATACAAGAACTGGAACTATGATTCACTTTCTTGGTATTTGTAAGGACTAGCAGCAGCATTCTGAATCATCTGCAGCTACAGTATGAGATGCACTATAAGATGGTCACTTTCTGGGGATTAAATAATGCTACAATACAATAGTATGTTTATAGTTTTGCTGTGAATGAGATGTGCAACATCTGTAAAACAGTGACACCTACAGTACGCTTGAAAAATGTAATGTGTGAGCATAACATTACAAAGTGGTAGTTTAATCAATTCTGTAGCTCAAGCCATTGGCTAACATTTTCCTTGATTAAGAAAGATCTAATAAGCTTGAGTCATTCAATATTAACTGGGTTTAACTATATTCAAGAAATGGTAAGTTTCTTTGAAGGTTACCAATGTCATACTAGCTGTAAAAGCATACATTAGAACTCAGGCTAATACAATACATTAAATGCCACTGATGCTCTGCTATGGCATCTTTATCTATTTTTGCCAGTATAATGTTAGTGCAGGGCAGTGAGGGATTGGATTGACAGCGGCACATGACAAATCAGTCTCATGTGGTGCACAGGGTCAGGGAAGACCATATATCTAATAAGTATCGTCTAGTCAATTATGTAAATCTATTGGTAGGTGGACGAAGTACTCGACCGAGTACTTGAGTAAGAGTACAGATACTCCTGGTCAAATTTACTCCGCAAGTAAAAGTAGCTGTCAAAATGTTACACAAGAGTCATTGCTTTAAACACTTGTAGAACTAGCTCTTAATTTTTAATTGCTGTAATATTACCATTTATATGACCTTGTAACTCGTTTGAGAAGTAACTCTCCGAAACCACCTGAATGGACTCTGATGTGCTTGTAGAACCTGTTATCCTGCAGAAACACCATAACAGAAATGACTGAGGAACCATAACTAAGTACTTTTACTCCTATATACACCCATACAAGCGGCGAGCGGAGGGGGAAGCCAGAAACACTGCTATTGTGAGAGCAGAAGTGGCCAATTGCATTTTAGGGAAGAAAAATAAAACCCAACCTAAAATTACTTTTAGTAGTACTACTACTTCCTAGAAATGTACTAGAGTAAAATATATGTCTTGGAAAGGTATTCAAGTAAGAGTAATAAGTATTTTTTTTTTTAATCTAATACTCAAGTACAGATCCAGTCACTCACCATGATAAATACCACAATAGTACATTTTAACACTAGTCAACCAGTTTGCATGGATAAAACAACTCAATGATGAGAACATTTTTTATTCCCTCCTCAAATCCACCCTCACATTCAAACCACTATGTGAGAGTTAATGACGAACAGTAACGGGGAGGTACAAGAGGTTGGGCTTATTTCTGGTTGGGCATTATGTCATCGATGGACTGTCCCTTCTCCAACTTCTTCTCCATCTCAACCATTAGCTTGACTCCATCCACCACCATCTGCACCAAATCCACCTCAGAGAAGCCCAGCCTGTCAGCATTGGAGATGTCAAACGTTCCGCCCACAGCAGCCGTGTCAACACCACCTGAGAGCGAGAGAGAACAGAGTGGATGTTGGGTGATACTGTTCAGTCTAAACCCTATCTATCCAGCTATCTGCCTACATCTATCTATATGCCTATATAGATATATACATGTTTACCTCAATCCACTGAGCTTTTGCCACTTGTCGAATGTTCACCTATTAAGACATGCCCAGATTAGGGATGCTAGGGTTTGTGTGGTTAACCACTTTAACCCTGGGTCCCTATTTTGGGCACGTCATAGGCGAGAACGTTGAAACATGGATTGACAAGCGTGTGGTTATCTACATATGAAACATTGCAAACTGCTGAAAAGAAAACATGCAGTGAAGTAGCGATGAAGTTTGAGTTTGGGTTGTATGGAGAATGTGTCCTCACCAGTTCCACGTTTCTGGAGCCTTAGCCTCTTCAGAATCTCCTCAAATTTGGCGTTTTTGCTCAGGTTAGGCAGTTTGACATGCACTCCTGCACGCAGGCCAGTTCCCAGGTTAGAGGGGCAGGTAAGCACGTAGCCCAGGTGCTCGTTCCACATTAATGCATGTCCTCTTTCTTTGAGCAGGTCCTCGATCTGTAGAGTAAACAACGATAAGTTAGAAATAAGTTTCTTAAACCCTATAGAGGGTCCCTATTCTGACATGCCCAGAATAGGGACCCTATGGTTCATGTGGTTAAAACCTGATCACCCGATTTGTTTTCACTACCAACCTTGGTGAGGCCAGTGCAGAAGCGGTTGAAGACTTCCTTCATGTTTCCTCCCTTCTCCATGGAGATGACACGAAGATGGTCCTCCTCGTTGACCCACACCAGGAAGGTCTTGTTGTCATTATGCCTGTCATACACAACAAAAGCAAAGCTCGTTTCATCTACCAATTGAAAAAGCGACACCTGGACTTGTATTGAACTGCACTCTGTGCTTTTTTGCAAACTGTTGAGTATTCAATCAAGCCATAGCACAATTACCAATAGAAGATAACCATTAATCAATCGACTGCATCATGTATACTAGTACATATTTTTTTCCTTAAACATGTATGCATGTTGATTTCTTTCTAACAAATTCAAACAGAGGAAACCAACTCTAAATGGTCAAAGGCCCCTACCAGATGCCCCTGGCATCAGGCCAGTCGCGGCCCATCCCAGATGCTAGCAGCAGAGGAGAGACTGGCTTGTCGAACAGGAAATGGTCGTCAATGAGCTGCTGTTGCTCGGCGTCAGTCATATCCTTGAGGGCGTAGTACTTCCCCTTCAGGTCTCCTGACAGAGCGTCCAGAGCTGCATGGGAGGACAAGCGAGTTCAGAAAATATTGAGTAGACTTTACTTCACTGGCAATACTACAGGAACATTATAACATCCACCACTAGAGGGCACTCTGTGCCAACTTAAACAGCGGCCAACATTCTGGAAATATTGACGTCCATACCATAACTGTAATCTTAATGACACATTCTATCACAGCACTATTGACTTTGTCACAACATTGCTTCACTCAACTCCTACTAGCAGTGAAACAGTGACTGTAGCACACATTAAACACACCAGACTAATGCACATGTACAGTATGCCTTTGTTTTTTACTTATACAGTAGGCAATTTTTTTAATGCCTTTATTTGGACAGGACAGTAGGCTGACAGGAAATGGAGCTGGGGAGACATACAGCAAAGGTCGTCGGGAACGGGAGTCGAACCCGCGACACGCCGTCATGCTGGATTACCAGTTTATGTGGCATGTGCCTGAACCGCTAGGCCAGCAGACGCCCCACAGTAGGCAATTTTGTACCCCTTTTCTGCTAATTTAGTCGTTATGCTAATCAATTCCTCTCCACTGCTGTTGTACTCTACCAGCTCACCTGCCACTAGTGAGGAGCCCCCAAAGGGAGGACTAGTGCCTCCAGCCAAGCCTCCCGTTTAACACCCCCCACTGACAGGTGCCGGCCCAGCCCGTAGGAGTATGTGCAGCGACAAAGATCAACCTCCCCATCTCGAACACTGGCCAATTCTATGGGTCAAGATAGAGGACATCCTCTATTCTATTGTACCTTCAATAGAGAGTTTCTCCACAGCCCGCCTCTCTCCACGGCTGCAGTGTGGCGGCAAGGAGATACCACGGATACTCCTGCCTGTTCGGACGCGGGAGCTCAGGACATAGTTGGGGTCAAGGTCATCTCCACCCTGAGGAAGGAAGAGCACAGTAAATTAGGTTAGGATGTCTTTGTGAGTGCTGCGTTTTTAATCATCGACAGTTTCATCTGCCAGGTTGAGGCCTAAGGCTACACATGCTAGTGTACACATGCAAATGTGTGGAAAGCATTCTAATCTCCCATCAGCATTGTGTTCGACTAGAGGTTTGAGCCATGTAATGCTGTATCGCAGCAGTACCTTTAGGTTGGCAGGGTTGAGGTCGGTCTTGTGCTTGTCTGAGGGTTTGTAGCCTCCGTGTCGGTCCTCAATCACGGGGTCCAGCAGCTCCTTGAAGACCTCGTAGGTCTCCTCGTCTCCAGCCACGCAGCCCACTGTCATAATGAAGGGATGGCCTGGACAGACGGAATACAGTCAACACGAGACCATCATAGGAATATAATATTTTAGTCCCCTTTAGTCGTGTCAGGGCATTTGTGACTGCACATCTGCATGAAATTTACCCATCCTAAGTATTAGGAGTAGGAGCGTCACGATTCTGGAAATATGGATTACATTTATTGATTTCAAGGTCACAATTCGATTCAATGTATGCTTACATTTTACACTGTTGGATAGAATTATGCAATTGAAATCCTGATGGCTTTTGCACATTAAGATACTCTACCATGTAGAGGCTCTTCCATTATGCAACTGCAGTGTGCGCTCCAGTCTTCACATCAAATAGCAGGTGCCATTAGCTCTTGATGGCAATATGATGTCCATTTTAAAGTCATGGATTACATTCTTACTCATTTCAATTTTTGATTGCTAACATGCCATTAATGCAGTGCCCCTGGGGAGCAGTTAGGGGTTAAGTGTCTTGCTCAAGGACACTTCCAGCTCAGACTGAGCAGACTGGGGGGGCAAACCAAGGACCTTCTGAATCCCAGACAGCCTCTCCATTCAGCTATGGCCGCCCTAAAAAACCCTCACCTCACATGCATGTTGAATTTGAACATGACTTATTTTGACCCTTATGGGTCAATCCTTGTCTGAATGTCACCATCTATGGTGACATTCAGACACGCTTTCACAGTTCCTTGCACATCTCCAGGGTGAGGAACTTGTGGTTCTAGTGCCAAATTAGATCTGTTAACTCATCCTCAGTCGCTGTTCATTTTGAACATCTCTGAACTAAGTATCAAAAGACGTATTCTACTACACGGTGAAGGCAAATTACCTGCCATGCTACACATACAGGGGCGCAGTAGCCCATCAGATTGTCTTAAATTCTACTTGAAAGGGTTTGAATACGAGCATGCATGGCAATTAATTTCATTTGGCTGTGGTTGTCAACAAAAACACTACCTACCTACAGTATTCATAATTTAGAGCTTCCTGAAAATATACATTACATTTAAATGGTTAAGTGTCCAATTCACTTTTTATTTTTACCAAAAATATGACCTGACAACAGTGAGTCTTTGTTGTCAAAATGTATTAAATTCCTAAATTGGGCCTTTTGGAGGATAAATGTTGTGGGCTACTATAAATATAGGCGAATCTAGCTCTTCAGTTGTTTTTTAAACCAGGTTTTATAAGTGGACAAGGTCACAGTGAAAAGCCTCTCCCTTTCTGGGAATGATGCATTAACACTAATACCATGGAGGCTGATTCTCCTTACGAAACGCCATCGATCAGAAGCTTAAAGCAGCTTGGAGGGTTAGGGTGGGGTCATAGAGTTATAATATATCGGGTGGAGCCTTTTCCTTGTTCCCTTACCCAGTGGTGTAAAGTAACGAAGTACATTTACTCAAGTACTGTAATTAAATACAATTTTGAGGTACTTTTACTTTACTGGAGTATTTCCAATTGTCTAAACTTTTACTCCAATCCATCTCAAAGGCAAATATTGTACTTTCACTCCACTACAATTTGAAAACGTTCTTTGCAGATATAAACTACTACATTATATAACATACATTCACCACTTTAGCCTCATTTTATACGTAGGCTTTTTTTAAATAGCCGATCTACAAGCTCACAACGCGTGACGTTGTGAGCTTGTAGATCGGCTATTTTCAAACATTTTAGTACTTAAGTACATTTTGATACCAATACTTTTACTCAAGTAAATTTTGAAGTCCGGACTTTTACTTGTAACGGAGTACTTATTGCAGTATTGATACTTTTACTCAAGTAAAACATTTGAGTACTTTTTCCACTGTTCTTACCTGGGTTGTCGATCCCGGTCTGAATGACATCATCCAGAGTAAATCCACTGGGCGTCTCTTTGCTCCTCAGCTTCTCGTACATGGCAGGAGTCAGGACCTTGGCCATGTGGTTGTTGTGTTTGGTCAGGTCTGGAAACTCCTGCTCTGAGGTGTACTTCAGCTTCAGCTGGTTGTGGGTGTTACCGAAAGGCATGATTGATCCTATAGACGCCAGTGGGGGTGGATGGAAGACATGGATGCATTAATAAAAAGGCAAAACAAAATGCCCTAGAAATAAGAAAAAAACCAGGGCAGCAAAGATCACAGATCTGATTATTTCTTCATAATAAATCTAAGAATGTAATGCACCAGGATCTACAGAGATAAGGCGAGGGCTGGATTGGAAGACATTGAAGGTTACAATTTTATAGAGTGAAAACATTTTTTTTTTTTAATTGAATGCATGTAATGTCCCAATTTAAAAAGATTTAGGCTATGTTCACCAGAATCCGTCATGACTGATGACATAAATCCTGACAATAAAATATGATAAAAATGTAGCCTTGAAAATGAAAACTAATGCATGTTGGTCAAATCCGAGGGGGGGAAAAAAAAGTTTCCTACCTGTTGTCTTCAAAGAGCGTTATGACGGAGGAACAAAGCGAAGACCAGCAGCTCTGAACGACTGAAGAGTGAAGATAATGATCTGCTTGCCTGCTTTATATGATGCTGTTGCCTCCCATTGGCCAGTATTTGTAGTCCATTCATTCCATTGGAGGCGCTGTTATCTTTTGGAGTTAATTGGACTGCATTCTCCAATGGTATGTGTGACGCCCCCCTGGGGCCTTTGCCAGGTATATTCTGTTGCAGTGCTGATTGGAAGGTGGAGGTAATCAGGGGAAGGGGAGACACCTGCCCACTGTCTCCCACAGAATAAAATACCTTCACTTCCTCTACCCTTTCTCTGCTGCCACCAGGGCAACACCCAAACACACAGAGAGCATTTGTGGTTCTATTACAGTATGTTTGCATTATTTGGCAGTAGGCCTGCCTCATTGTTTGCATCATTATTATATTTGTAAATCAAATCACCCATGTTCTGTTAAAACTCTCGTCTCCCCTTTATTTGTTGTGGCCTAGAGCCAGGCCATAACATATGATATAAATTGTGCTTCAAGGGATATTTCACTTTCACAGACATTTTGGGTCATTTTATCGTCTACTCAGGCTTTTGTGAGCACCCTGGACAGTTTTGAAGTTGCTTGATTCAGTATTTTGATATTCATTTTATCAGACACGCCCACTCTTATATAAACCCATTGTAACTTCAAACTCCATTTTAACCATGAAAGATTAATCGAAAACACCCTTGGTTCTGGTGACTGATATTGTCCTTCTAATACGTGAGGAGACCGTGTTTTTTTAATTCATTTTTTAATTTATTTTTAATATTTTTCAAAAAAAATAAAAAAATAATAAGAAAAAAGTAATCGAAAAAACACGCCCCCTCACATCTTAGGAGGGCAGGATGAGTCACCAGAACCAAGGACGGGTGTTTTTGATGAATCTAAAATGTAAAAAATGTGGAATGCCTAACCAAAAGCAGTGAAGGAGAGTAAAACCCTATACTCTCCTTCAAAACTGCCCTAAAAGAGTGCCTTCAGGTGGCTGCAATTCAAAACTGGCCCCTGTAAAAGTCATAACCTAACCCCCCCCCCCCCCCCTTTTTTTCCACTTGAACTTTTTACTGTGCATATTTTTGTTTTTCTTATTTTCAATTTGTAAACTGTTTATGATGTTCTGCATAGTAGCTAGTGTATATCTGTCTGTCATTTAATGTCACTATGAATTGAGTAGGCTACTAGGCTACATTTGAAACAAGCCATTAGGCTTTAATGGGCTTTTCAATTCAATCCTATTTAGTTGACCTTGTATTTAAACTGTACTTTCATGTGCTTTTTTTCTGCAAACTTCTAAATAAAGTATTCAATCAAAAGTCTAACCGGGAAACTAACTAGACAGGACTCTCATGCACCCTGTCTCCTCATGCCCTCTGGGAGGCGCTACAGTTCTATCAAAGCAAAGACAGAGAGACTCAAACAGATCTTCTTCCCCAGAGCCATCATTGTGACGCAAACATGCACTGATTCTGGCCTGGAAATCTCGTGAAAATAGCCAATCTACAAGCTCACGACACGTTGTGAGCTTGTACACCGGCTATTTTTGGCTGACAGGCTGACGTCTTTAAAGGTACTCATTGCTATATAGAGAGTGTTTGTTCAGTAAAAGAAGTCTCCATGTCTCTCCAGCTCTTTATTAAACAGCAAATGCATTTTCAGGTCGGGATACCAATTTGATCCAATCAGGATAGAGAACTCAGATAGGATACAGATTAAACAAGTGAAATTGGAAGTGAAACACTATAACATTTAAGCTGATAAATGGGTACTCTTTCCTGATTGGCTGACATTTTGCAACCCACCTTAAATTGTATTTTCTGTTTACTAAAGAGCTGGAGAGACAGGGAGACCCCTGTTACTGAATAAACACTCTATATTATAGAGTATAACACTGTTATAGAGTATATAACAATGTTTACTATCAGAAAAAAACTGTAATTGTATATATTTTATATATGTAGCCTAGTAGCTGGCATGTCCAAGACACATTCCTCTAAGTCCAAAGGACAAGTGAAGTAACAGTGATCCTTTAAGTCAGTCAGTGGTTCTCGAACTATTTCGTGCCAAGGACCCCCAAAATAATGATGTGTGTGTGTGTGTGTGTGTGTGTGTGTGTGTGTGTGTGTGTGTGTGTGTGTGTGTGTGTGTGTGTGTGTGTGTGTGTGTGTACATATATATATATATACACACACACACACACACACATATATATATATATATATATATATATATATATATATATATATATATATATATATATATATATATATATATATATATATATATATATATACACACACACACACACACACACACACATAGGAGCACTGGGAATTAAAACTGGGATCACTAGGAACAGGAGCACTAGTAGGAGGAACACTAGGAAAACCACGAAGAATACAGAACACAATGACTTTCACTTCAAAATTAAAAGGAACACAACTGAAAAGTAAAACTGTAGTAAAGATGGAACACAAGATTTTTTTTTAAATCAACAGACATAATCAACTAAAACTGAAGTGCCTTTGAGCAAGGCACTGAACCCCCAACTGTTCCAGTGGAGCTGCTTAGTGGCCCTTGGCCAACAGTATAAGACTGTGGTTGTACTAGTCAGCTCCCATGTTTTAATGTGTGCGTGTCTGTCTGTGTGTTTCTACTGTATATGCAGGGCGTTGCTGAAAATGAGCACTTGTGCTCAGCTACTACCCTGGGTAAATAAAGATCTTTTGTGCAATCACAATTGTGCAAAAATCTTGCACAATTGTGATGTGATTAATCCTATGACAAAGGATATTAATTATTTGTTATGTATTCAGAAATATGAATAATGAACAGAACCTGCTTTTCAAAGAGAATGAAACAAGTTGAAGTTTATTGTCATAAAACTCAATATTAACAATGCACATCATTAGCAGTCATGACATTCATGTCCAACTCAACTTTACATAGTAATAAAAATAATAGTATAGTGAGTGATTACATCAAGACAATATTTAATCAATCAATCGTGACATTTTCTACTTTCCTTGGATGGATGGATACAATGGATCCTAACCAATTTTAATCTCAGTCAGTGGGTGCACATTTAACCAAATGGATCCTAATCTCTCAAGACAAATTCAGCCAGCAGCTGACAAAGATTTTCTTTTCTTTTTTTTACCAAATGGGTTCCCTGATTTAATGGACCCTAACCCCTTTGTAACTCTGAGATGGTACAAATGAAACACAGGATTACATAGTTTGTCTCGGTTCCACAGATACATATTGTGAAAATAGCCGATCTACAAGCTCTGCGAGGCGTTGTGAGCTTGTAGACCGGCTATTCTCACAATGTTTGCCTCTCTCGTAGGTAATATTTGACGACCATTTTTTATAGTATAGTTTGTTTGACGTAGTAATGGCCTAATTATATTTTTTTAATTACTTTTTTAGAGGTATTTAAATGTCTTAAAAGATCCCAAAATTGTCACTTTAGAAATGTGCAGATACCCTGTATACACTTATACTGTATGTCGGTTTGTTTACTGTTGAGTGAGAAAACAATGTTGCACATTAAGCTAATCATCTGGGGACCCCCCAAAATCATTTGCGGACCCCCAGTTTGGGAACCATTGTCTTAACCCATTTGTAACTGTCAGAGGGTACAAATTACACCAAATGGATCCTAACCTATTTGTCTGATAGGGTACAAATTAAACCAAATGGATCCTAACCTATTTGTCTGAGAGGGTACAAATTAAACCAAATGGATCCTAACATATTGGTAACTGTCACTCATTCATAAATCCTCATTCATAACCCTCAGAGGGTGCAAATGGTAGAACCAAGTGGGCCCTAACCCATTTAGTTCTGAGAGGGTACAAATTAAACCAAATGGATCCTAACCCGTTGTGTAACTCTGAGAGAGTACAAAATAAACCAAATGGATCCTGATGCATTAAGTAAATGTTTCCTTTTTGAGTACTGAGTTGAAACATGTATGCCAAGTTTGTTTGCGTTATGTTTCCCTCATAGTGTATTGGTTTGATGTACCTTGGTTTGACACTTTGTTTCCTTTAGATTAAAATCATCAACTGTTCCATCAGATGTATCATCATCAGTTCACCTCCATCACTGCCATTTCCCTGTACTGTACTGCCATAATAAATACTTAAAGACTTCTATCCATCTGGTCCGCTGGTCCTAATACTTTTACCAGTATTCCGACGTCTGAGTACTATTCCAATAACAAGCTAACATAGCCTACAAATGCAACACTAACCCTCCTCCTCTCTCTGACACACACACACTGAGGAGTCAGAACTCAACCAGAAACCAGCATAGAGGGGTTCAGTGAATGTGGACTGGAAGGTGTGCAGGTGTGTCAGTGTGTCAGAGGACACTGTGTAGAAGGACAGAGTGCCAGTAGGACAGTCCAAATACACTCCTACTCTATTGGAGCCAGAGGGACTGACAGGGAGGACAGTGAACTTCCTATTGTGACACACTCTGTACCGGTTAACATCACTGTCACATTCCAGACACCAGGACTTGTTTCTAAAGTCACTGCCACTACCACCACCCTTTCTTTGTATTCCTCTGTATGTCACTGCTATCTCAACCTGTCTACCACTCCACTCTACCTCCCAGTAACAGCGTCCAATCAGACTCTCTTCACACATCACATGTGCCCTGTCTTTAAATCTGTCTGGGTGATGAGGATACTTCTGATCCTCTTCCACGCGTGTCACCTTCCTGTTGTTCTCAGACAGAGAGAGGCAGTTGTGTGCTGTGTTTGGATTCAGTGTGAGTTCACACACATCTGATGAGAGAACAAGATACAATACAACACCAGGTTACAAACAAATACAACTTAATAGTGATGTATAAATATTACTAATAAATGAAATGAAGATAATTCACATATATTAACCACTTATGCCCTATTTTATACTTAAAGCTTTTCAAAAATAGCCGATCTACAATGTACAAGTATACAAATGGAACCAAATCATGCTAACCCATTTATAACTCTGAGAGGGTACAAATGGTACCAGACAACTCTTAGATTCATTTTAGAATATATTTGTATTGAGCATAATTGAGCATAGATATATGAAGCATAGTTTGACGTCGGGGCTCTGATCTATTCATTCCCTGTAAGCATGAACATTTGAATTAATGTTACATGCCAAATAGAATTACAGGGAATGAATTAAGACCCCCAAGGGGAATCTAGAAACAGAGCCTACAGGTGGATGCCGGGGAGGCGGTGGGATTGCAAACTTGGTCAGCAGCAGACAGCGAGGCTAGGCAACAGACAACAGAGGAGACGGCAGAGAGGCAGCAACAGCAGCACAGCCAGGGAGAGAAGCCAGAATTACAGGTAGGCAGAGAAGATTAAATATAAGGATAAGGAGAAGAGCATGTGACTGGTCACCTGATCAGGTTGGCGCTCTGCCTTGAGTTGACTGCCTGAACTAGCTACGCAGGCTGCGCATTATAACTGAGGGTACACATTTAACCAAATACACCCTAACCCATTTATAACTCTGCAAGGGTACAAATGGAACCAAATGATGCTAACCCATTTGTAACTCTTCAGGTCCTTACACACCGGGGGCGTTTTTTTCATGCGAATAATACTTTAAAAAAAAAAAACTAATAAAGTCAATGCAAGCTTCCACATCAGTTTCGTGGAGCGAAAAAGCGTCTTTTATCTTTTATGGATCCTAACCCGTTCATAACTCTGAAGAGGGTACAAATGGAACCAAATGTATCCTAATGTATCTTAACCCTTTCATAACTCTGAAGAGGATATAAATGGAACCAAATGGACTCAGACCCTGAATCTTTGTGTGTGGATTTTGTGTGATTAATTCACATTAATTTAAACTGATGTTTATGTCATGAGTTCATCCACACACAATGATAAACAAAATATTTATTTTTCTAAACAAATGTGAGTTTGAATGACATCACCACATAATAATCGTGTCCCGTTTTTGTTTCGTTTATTTGCGTCTCTACGGAGTGTAAGGACCTGACATTTCCATTGCAGGCGTGCTCTACCAAATAGATTTGGCATAGCGAGTGGTTTTAGAATCCGCTATGCACTTTATAGCGCCCATGGCCACAACTCCAGGCACAAACAACGGAGTCGGCATAATGTATAGCGGGTAGCGCGGCCGTATGATACCATTTTGGGACAGCGCCAGCTGCCTTGTGCGTAATTAACAGGTAGCGGGTAGTGCCAAGGGGTAGCGCAGGACGGAAGATTGGGCCCTATGCCTACAACCCCATCGTACTATTTCTACTATCCTATTAATTGCAACCTCTGACTGGATGTGATAGCTGGATGTGTGCCGTTTTGATTGAATTAATAAAACAGTATGTACACTTACTTGGTGGACACTTTTTTAAACCTCGTTTCAGCCAACACACTCCAACATGGTCAACACTGGGGGTGAGGGAGAGACAAAGTCAGGCCTGTATTTTGTCTTTGAAAATAGAAACAATAAATGATAATGAGTTCACACGATTAAACATTAAACAATGCTATACAACATCACAGTGTTGGCGTACTGTAAACCTACTTGAGCACATTGACACTGAGTGACATCAAGTGCCTCCATACCTGAGAGCCTCTAGGCTGCAGTGTGGATCCTTCTGTCTAGCAGACAGTAGTTCTAATCCTCGGCTTTCTGGATGATTGTCGCTAAGGTCCAACACTTTCAAATGGGATGGGTTGGAGATCAAAGCTGAAGCCAGAGAAGAACAGCCTTTCTCCGTGATCAGACAGCCTGACAACCTACCCCCCCCCACACACACACACACACACACACACACACACACACACACACACACACACACACACACACACACACACACACACACACACACACACACACACACACACACACACACAGTTACCTACTGTATGACTGTACACACTACAAATAATTATGCACACATACTGTAGATGTGCATACACATAGCTAATCATATACACATACAGTGAACATACTGTACACATAATATTTAAAGTAAGACCCAATGCACACAGCATTTTTACGCACCTCAGAATGTGTTGTGATAAATATACGTTACTTTATTTTTCTTTACTTTTGACTTTTTAATTAGGTTTGTAAGTGTTGTATTGCTGCTACAATGCTGAAGAACCCCACCAAAATTATTTACTCTTGTATTCTACAATACAAATCTTGATTTCTTTCATCTTCAGTACATAAACACGGCCTCCTCTACACTAATCTCTCAAGACAGATTCAGAGCTCCGCAGCTGAATCTGTCAGCAACTCCCATTACAACATGTAGAGTTGTTATTAGGAATGAAAACAAAGAGCACCAACGGAAGAGGAGAGTTGAGGGAGAATAAACGGGCCGACATCCGGTCGCTAGGGGAATTGGGCAATTTTTGTATATATTTTTTGCCGATGTATACACCAAATGCCTTGTGCAGACAGTAAATTAATAAGGTAACTCTCTCTCTACAGTGGAAATGGTAAGTGAAGGACAGATACTTCTCGAATGTCACGTGACGTCAAATAAAAACTGGGACATTTTAGTTTAGTGTGCGACCAGTATCTACTTGACCCCAGTATATCGGTGTGCTGGTGATTTGCACCTCTCCTACTACACTGACACAGTTGAGTTAAAGCAGTTGTCAGCGTAAACTCCCCATGTATTTAAACAAGGATTTAAATGTTCACCTCTGGAACAGGTTCCGGAATACTGACCTGAGAGTTTCCAGTATACAGTGCTTACTCGACAGTCCAGCAGAGAGTAGATCGACTCCTCCATCCTGTAGATCATTGCTACTGAGATTAATTTCTCTCAAACTAAAGCTGGAGCTGAGAACTGACGATAACTCATTACAGCATCTCTCTGAGAGGTTACAGCCACTCAGCCTGAGGAGAAAAAAAAAGATTATTGTATTTTATTTTCTATTAAAATAAGATCACATAATATTGAATCTGACCAGTTATTATCAGTGCACCTACTGGGCTCTGTTGGAGGCTTTGACCACTGGCAATAGCCTCAGAAGACACTCCTCTGAAGCAGAGTATTTCTTCAGGTCAAACACGTCCAGTTCCTTTTCTGAAGACAGCAAGATGAAGACCAGAGCTGACCACTGAGCAGGAGAGAGCTTGTCTGTGGAGAGACTTCCTGAACTCAGGGACTGTTGGATCTCCTCCACTAGAGAATGGTCATTCAGCTCATTCAGACAGTGGAACAGATTGATGCTTCTCTCTTGAGAGGGATTCTTCCTGATCTGCTTCTTGATATACTCAATTGTCTTCTTATTGGCCTTAGACATATTTCCTGTCTTCACATCAAGCAGTCGTCGTAAGAGAGTCTGATTGGTCTCCAATGAGAGGCCCAGCAGAAAACGGAGGAACAAGTCCAGGTGTCCTTTGGGACTCTCTAAGGCCTGGTCTACAGCACTCTGGTAGAAGTGATCTTCCTTGTTTCTAAATAGCTTTGACAAGTTGAAGGTTGTTTTTGGTTCTGACAGTACATTGTCCCCAGTGTCAATGAATGACACAAAGGCATAAAGAGCTGCCAGAAACTCCTGAACACTCAGATGGACAAAGCAGAACACCCGGTCCTCGTTCAACCCATACTCCTCTTCAAAGAACTCTGTGAACACTCCTGAGCACACGGCGGCATCGCTGATATCAATGCCATAGTCTTTCAGCTCTGCTTCATAAAAGATCAGTTTGCCATTCTCCAGCTGGTCGAATGCCAATTTTCCCAGAGACATAATGACATCCCTATACTGTGGATTCCTGTCAGATTGGGTCTGAGCTCTGTCTGTATACTTGAAATTATTCTCTTTGATGAAGCGGATGAACATCTCAGTCATGGTCTTTGGTATTGCTCCTAGATCATCCAGTTCTCCTTTTCTCAACACACCCTCCAGAACTTTAGCAATGATGCAACAGAAGACTGGGATGTGACACATATTGTAGAGGCTTTGTGATTTCTTGATGTATGAGAAGATTGTTGTGGCCTCATTCTCATTACTGAATCTCTTCATGAAATACTTCTCCTTTTGAAGGTCATTGAAACCTCTCACCTCTGTCACCCTGTCAACAGACTCAGAAGGGATCTGATCAGCTGCTGCAGGTCGTGTGGTTATCCAGATGTTAGCAGAGGGAAGCAGGTTTCCCTTGATAAGGTTTGTCAGTAGCACGTCCATGGAGGCTGGCTTTGTGACATCGGTCAAGATTTCATTGTCCTTGAAGTCTAAAGAATGCCAACACTCATCTAATCCATCAAAGATGAACACAACTTGGGACCCATCACAGTTGCAGATTTCTGCTTCCTTGATTTCACCAAAGTACTGACGAAGAAGCTCCACTAAGCTGAAAACCTTGTCCTTCTTCAAATTCAGCTCTCGGAAAGTGAATGGAAACATGGAGAGGATATTCTGGTTGGCTTTGTCTTCTGTCCAGTCCAGAACATACTTATGTGTTAAGACTGTTTTACCAATGCCAGCCACTCCCTTCGTCAACACTGTTCTTATTGGGTCATCTTCTCCAGGTAATGTTTTAAACATGTCTTCAAAGCTGATTATCTTTTCTGGTATTACTGGTTTCATGGATGCTGGTTCAATCTGCCTGACCTCATGTTGACTATTGACCTCCACACTCCCTTCCTCTGTGATGTAGATCTCTGTGAAAATGTTATTCAGAAGTGTTTTTTTCCCTCGTTTTGCGAACAAAACCTTGAACTTCTTCTTCAGATTAGACTTGAGTTGTTGTTGACACACAGCAGCAATCGTTTCTAAAGAACCAAGGAGCAAATTACATCAGTAAGGGCATGTTTTGGTAATTGTGGACCACAAATGAGAAGTGTTGGTAATTCTTTACAGGATTCCCAAGGGCTAAACGAAATATAACCGAAAATAGCTACATGCTCACAACGCATCACACTGGTGACAGTGCAACGCGTTATGATCTTGTAGATCGGTTATTGTCGCCGAATGTTCACCTCAGAAGAGGGTTCAATTGGTTAAAAGGGCCACTGAACTAAGGCTAGTGCTAGTTATATCAGAATGGTTCAAAATTAAGATGAAATGAAATGTAACACTATCTGCTTTCACACCCCCCGCCCCTCCAGTCATCAAAAAGATTATCCCTGAGCAATAACAAGTGACAAAGAGTTTTTCTAATGTATCCATGTGTCTTGTGTTGCCTTCACTTAGTAATATTGTGATGATAAAACTATAAATAAAGACTTCTTACTGTTCTCTAGAGTGTTGGCAGTTGAATACATTGGCGGGGGAAATCCCATCCCATGAGTAAAACATTTCTGCTCATATTCTTACCATTGGCTTTACATTGCGGATTAGCAGGTGGGACCTCAATAGGCTTGTTAGCTGAGTCTGCAGATGGAAGTTCAGATCCTGCTTAAGGAGAATGAGGATAATGAAGTGGACTCTGTGAGGGAGCGTGACAATCATGCAGTGGGACTACTGTCATTATCTACCAGTAGAAATACCACATTTGCCTAGTAACAAATATATTTTGTACCTCTGTCTCTGTCTGTGGAGCTGACATTGATGTTGATGTTGACACAACCACCAATGTGACCAGAGATGGTAGGAGACATCACTATGCCCCCACTCTGGGCTTTGACTTGAGCTGGAGGAACTGCAGGTACAACTGAAGGACCTGCATAATACAATCATCAGTGTCAATAAAACTCTCTGAGTGTAAAATGATCCCATTCAATGTTACAAACTCTCAGAGAAGTAAATGCAATAAATACAGTTTTACATGATTAATGCATATAATTGCACTTTATGAATTCAGGTAATTTATGTAGGCTGCTATACAGCATTTTTAAATAAAACATTTAACCGTTCCTGAAATAAAGTTAACTCTTTCTGATGATAATGTGTCTCAACAATGTCACTAGAAATTAAAAAAAATCTGAACTGCAGTTGCTTTTAAACATAATATAGCCAAAGTTATCCCTTTTCTTTCTTTCTTTCTTTCTTTCTTTCTTTCTTTCCTTCATTTCTATTTTCAAATGTCATTGTTACCTGCACTGTCCTCATCTGACTTTTCAGTTTCAGAAAGTTGAAGTTGCTCCATTTTGTTCAGGATCTCCACTGAGGACAGCACAGCTCCCTTCTGGTCACATGTCTTCACTCTGTCATCCATTGATTCACATTGACTCCATTGGTCCCTGAGGGGAAATTCAAGTGTCACTGCAGTCAGAATGATGACTATGATGATGATATAGCTCAGGTATAAGAATTAGCTTGTTCCTCTATCAATTAAACTGATGAATGGGCTCTCCTCCGAGGTCTGACAGAATAACAGGAGGCTCTGAAGTAGTTGTACAGCTTTAAGGTCTGGTATGTAAAGTTGTTATATTGCATGTATGATATTGCCATATTTTACTGTATTTGTACTGCATTGTTAGACATATAGTATTGTATAGTTACTGTATTTGTTTTGCATTGTTGCACAATTTTTATGGACAGAGATGCATGATAAGTAGATGATTGTGATGAATACATGTCTGTGACTACTAGTCAGGACTGGAAATTCTAAATACTGTAACCCCTGTAGGCATTTTTGAGGAAAAGTCAGCATATAGCATGTTTTGAAAGTTCAATGTGTCCCAAATAAGAATCCACCGTATGCCGGTGAAATATTTTTTTATAATGCCTCTGCCAACATGGTTCGGTTTTAGGCGCTGTTTGTATATGTATGTTTGTCTGTCTGTGTGTTACCAGGAAAACTACTGGAAAGATTTTCATTGAACTTTGAGGATGGATGTAACATAGGCCTGGGACGATGAACATATTAACATTCCACACCCACTGCATACAAGGGGGTGGGGAAATGGGCGTGGACAATCTTTGGCAGAAGTCAACAGGCAGCTTCTTTCAGGTTTAAAGGCAATACTTGCGAATATGAAAAATCTGAATGACCCGCTTGGTTTAATGATTATAGAGATACTATGTACCGATTTGTGTGATGTTTGGACAAAATCTGTAGGAGTAATATAAAAAAAAATCTGCAAAAATCTGCCTCCTCGTGGCGCTATAACAGGCCGATCTGAAAAATCGGACGGACGGACGGACGGACGGACGGACGGACGGACGGACGGACGGACGGACGGACGGACAGACAGACAGACAGACAGGGTGCCAACATAGTCTCGGCCACGCGTTCGGCCTGGCGGAGACAAAGATGTGTTTTTAAGTACAGTTGAAATATGGATTGAACAGTTTGAAAAACACTTTTCTGATTTCTGAGCAATTTGCGTGAAACTGTCATCTGTGTGAGCTCCTTTTTCACATGTTCCTGTCTGTCCCTCTCTCTCTCTCTCTCTCTCTCTCTCTATCTCTCTCTCTCTTCGATCTATTCCATTTCCATCTCTCTCTCTCTCTCTCTCTCTTTCTCTCTCTCCATTCTTCATTCACTGGCTCCGTATTATTGCTGCTTGCAGCTATATTTTAACCTTAATATTGTTGCTGTTGGGCAGAAATCTTGCGTCTCCATATTTCAATCTTTTATTTATTTTGTAAATTAAAGGTAGGGTAAGTGATTTACTTTGGTTAAAATAAGTGTTAAATAGCTCTATATTCAAATGGTACTCATTGCTATAGAGTGTTTGTTCAGTAAAAGGAGTCTCCCATGTCTCTCCAGCTCTTTATTAAACAGAAAATGCATTTTCAGTGCTCTTTCCTGATTGCCTTAAAATTTGTCACCTACCTGAAAATGTACTACATGTATATTCTGTTTACTAAAGAGCTGGAGAGACCCCTGTGACCGAAAAAACGCTCTGTAGCAATGATTACTACCAGAATATAGTACTTTAACCTTTTTAACAAAAATCAAATACCCAAAAATATCACTCACCCTTACTTCATCATATCATAGTGAAAATAGCATATCTACAAGCTCACAACACGTCGCAATGTGACGAGTTGTGAGCTTGTAGATCAGCTATTTTTACTACTTTTAAAACAATTTAACTAGAAAAAGTGGTCCTCGGAGCACCGGTCTCCACCAGGTCATTGTGGGCCAGTAATGTTTGGAATTCGCCAATCAGGATGGTATATGAAAAATCGGACGGGTCCGTTAACTTGACCATAATGTGTACGGATTTCAAGATGTTTGGACAAAATGTGTAGGAGTAATATTGCAAAAATTGTTTTGCAAAAATCTGTCTCCTGGTGGTGCTATAATAGGCAGATGTGAAAAGGGTGGCATTTGTTCCTCAACGTAGTGTGAATGTGCATGCAAAGTTTCACCGCAATCGGATGCTGTGTTCATGATTTGCGGCATATTGTTGAAAACGGGCCACTCCTGCAAACTTTAGATGTCAATCTTAGCCAATCAGGATGGAATATGAAAAATAAAACATATCCGTCTTGATCACATGACTATAGAGATCATGTGTACGGATTTGTGTGACATTTTTATAAAATCTGAAGGAGTAAGTTGGCCACCTGGTGGCGCTACAAAAGGCAGATGTAAAATCGACCTGGTGGTGGCGGTATAACAGGACAATGTGAAAAGGGTGGCATTTCTTCCTTGGCCTAGTGGGAATGTGTGTGCAAGATTTCACGGAAATAGCACGCTGCGTTCATGATTTCAGGCATTTTGTTCAAAACGGACCAATCCTGCAAACTTTGGAAGCCAATGTTAGCCAATCAGGATGGAATATTAAACATCTGACAGTTCCGTCTTGATCACATGACTATAGATCCATCCTGTCTACTGATTTGCGTAATGTTGAAGGAATAATATCAAACAATTAGTTTTACAAATGTCGACCTCCTGGTGGCACTATAAAAGGCAGATGTGAGTCAGAAAGCGAATTGGACAGCGTTTTAAACGGTCCAAAAAACGTCCCATGACAATTTTCTTTATTTAACATGGCCAGCATAGCATTCTGACTAAACACACTATGTCATACATGTGTTTAGTGATGTACTTTTACGTTCTAACGTTCCATATTTGCCAGTCTGTGATCCTGTCCGCAGAAATGCCAAGGCCAGCCAATGAGGAGAAAGTGACGAGAAAGTGACGAGAAAGTGACGAGAAAGTGACGAGAAAGTGACGAGAAGTGTCTGTTTACTGATCAGCTCTGTAAGCTATAAAAGGGGGAACAAAAGGCAGTGACAGTGTGACCACGTGCGTTTCGTGCATGCACAACGGATGCGGCCATGAACTGAAATGAGTTTGACACCCCTCGATTCTCGGGCATGGTCATAGCTAGATCCGCAATCTTTTTCACACAATTTGATTAAATTGTGCTATGCAATGCATTTGTCTATAAACCTGTTAATCTGGTCTTTAAGAGTTATGGAAAAGAATATAGCCATAGCAGTTAAGTATTCCATACACATAGGCATACCACATAAACAACTCATCAACGTGATTCAAATGTGAATTCACATACAGATAATATATCTGATATATAATCATCCAGATTAATGTAAACATTTTACCTTCAGGGAGTAGAAGTTGAAGGAAAAGACTAACTCGCATCGATGTGTCTGCTGTGTCATTTAAGTCTGAGTATGGGACTTCCTCTTTCAAACTGACTTCCTCTTTCAAACAGAGGCAAGGAGAGACAATTGGTTCTTTACTATTCATATCTTTCTATGCAGCCATAGCTGGTGCTAGACCATAGACCCCACCCACTCCACTGAGTGGCTTCTCAAAGCTTCAGTCTGATAATCAGGCCAATGCAGCCAAGCATTCGAGGACTTTAAAAACTAGGAAATGTTTTAGACACATTTCTTTACTTTCTTCTGAAGCATCATGTGATTTGAGATCCGAATCACAAATAGTATGTAGGCATTATAAAAAAATGACCTGTAAAAAATTGCAACAGAAACCATTTCAACTGTTTGAGTCTCATAAATATGTTGCTTATAAAAAGTCCTAAGAAATCCCAGTGGTGAAAAATGCTAAAATAGGCACTCTGAGAGTGCACATTTATGGGGGGTCCGTCCGTGTCTGCCCTTAAGCAGTGGTAGACAGTATACTGTACTTCAGAGTATTAATTTTTTTTTACCTTTTTTGCAAGCTGATGATATTCACGGGACCGAAACAAAAAAATATATATATCTTTTTTTAAATAGGGCTCAAGTGGTTAATTATATTATAATTAACCACTTGAGCCCTATTTGAATTAGCTGATCTACAAGCTCTCAAAGAGGTGTGAGCTTGTAGATCTGCTGTTTTCACTATTTCTGACCGTTTACTTACTTTGTCCAGATCTTTAATGCAAATCAAACTGCAGGTCCTTGAAATAAGAAAAAAACAAAAATACCACCATCTAGTGGCTGAAGTGCACCAGTGCCACAAGGCTACGTCATACATGTGCGACAACCATCCACGTACGTCACAGGCAGACGCCGCACGCCGTGTAGTGTTTTCCTGACATGTGAATGCGGTGTTTGGTTGTGTGTGGTCATGTTTGTGTGGTGTTTATTTGTGAGACATTTACTTATTTAGCGTGGTCACAACCATGTCGGTGTTTCACGACGAGGTGGAGATAGAGGACTTTGAATTCGACGAGGACACGGAGACATATTACTATCCCTGTCCCTGTGGAGACAGATTCGCCATAACTAAGGTAAGTAAGACATACTGCTAGTGCAACCCTAGTCCTGAAACATGACTGTCATATCATGACAGTCATGGATGAACTTCAACCTGGTGTTTGCACTTTCTCCCTTTTTGGCCCGTGCATCTACATAAACGTTCAGATTTCAAATATAAAGTGCTTACCCCATGGTCACGGATGTTACAATTCGTTCGGGTCCCCAGAAGTACCCGAATTTTTAGTATTGTTCAGTAAAAAGCATTTTAATCCGATCGGTGGCCATTTTCTCATAGTTATAATCTATCAGAGTGCAGTACACCTCCCATCCGATAGGGTCGCGTAGTTGAAAGCTGTTTTCACAATTTTTAAAAACACTCAAAATACATGCATAAAGGTAGCTCTTGTCTACTGAGTGACAGTTACTTTGTTGGCCACTGACTGTGAAAGAAGAACCGTGTGACTGTCCTCCTGATTAATCTATCCCTCTTCAATGCAGTGATGGTCACTTATAAGGCTGTATGGCTGGTCACTGTAACCATTGCAATACTGTACATGCAACCCACCCTTTCCCCTCTTCAATGCAGTGATGCAACGTAGTTACATAATATGGTCACTTTCTAATTTCTGACTTATACTCTTTCAATGTAGTGATGCAACATTAACAGCTAGTTGCATTAGCCTTCGGTTGATTGAGTGAGTGAATACTTGATTAGTCAGGAATGTAAACAGCATGAGGTACAGTAAGACATTAACATAAGGCTAAAAGGATAACACAAAAAAGTCCTGGGGACTTGTTTCCATTGTGGTCCTATGTATTCAATTCAAGATTCAGTGGTGGAAAGTACTTGTACCCAAGTACTGTACTTAAGTCAAGTTGTTAGGTATTTGTTTTTACTTTCCCCTAGTATTTGCAATTTTCAATACTTCATAATTCTACTCCACTACATCTCAGAGGCAATTACTGTACTTATATATACAATATACTTTGCCTCTTTGAAAATATCAGATCTACAAGGTCACAACGCATCGCGACGAAGTGTGGTAGTGCAATCGTTCTCAAACATTTTCCTGTCAAGGATTAATATGAAAAAAAAAGTACTAGGGATTCGGGACCCCATGCAAGTTCTTTTAAATGTTAACAAAAAATTCAAGATCTTTTGAAAATGTGAGCTTGTAGATCGGCTGTTTTCACATAGTCGACTTAGGGTTAAAGTGGTTAAACGGATTGCTATTTTAACACATTTTCCTGGGGACCCCTCAAGTACCCCGGGGGTCCCCAGACCCTACTTTGAGAACCACTCTGCAGTAGTGGGTGCAAGAACCATACCCAGTCACAACAACAGCCTTTTATGCTGGTCACCAGCCTCTGGTGGTAACCGGAAGGCTTGCCCCGAGCGGTTCTTGTATTCGTTTTACTGAAGTTAAGATTAGGAATAAGGTTAGGTTGTTTAGGCATAGTTTTACTGAGGTTGAGGTTGGTCGGGGTGAGCATGTTTTGGGGCGAGCGTTCGTGTATTCCCTCTGGCCAGCAGCCTCTGGTCACACGTCACAGAGAGGTGGCATGCATTCCATTCCTCAGCCAGGATTCATCGCAGGTCAGCCAACATGGTTTCCATTTGTTAGGCCTCTAACTCTGCACGACAGAGCTGCCAGTCAGGGGCCAAATGAGTCAATTCCAATTATTCTTGCACAATCGTTATAAAAGTATAAAATATTCCAGTAATTTATTTGTATATTTAAAGTTATATTTCATATCTGCCCTGTGCAATTTTTGATTACGAAGCCTAAATGACAAACAAAAATTACTTTCCATTGAACATGTTGAACAATGTTCAATGCCAAGAATACACTTTGAATCTGGAAGGGCACTTTGGCACAATTCCCCCCCCCCTTCCCCCACACAGTCAACTCTGCTGCTCATCCCACAAGCGCACGATCATGGCTGGGGGGGGTTCCAGGGGGTCCACAGCAAAAGTAACCACTTTAACCCTATTTTATACTTTGGCTATTTGAAAATCGCCGATCTACAAGCTCCCAATGCATCGCAACGATCGGCTATTTTTGAAAGATTATGAGTAATATAGAAAACCTTGGAATAAATGTGTATATTTTACACAAATCTTCTCTTATGGGGGTCCCTGGCACAAAATGTTTTCAGATGGGGGGTCCGTGGCCAAATACAATACGTTATTTTGGGGGGCCTCGACATGAAAATGTTTGAGAACCACTGGTTATAAGATGCTATGTTGATATGCTATGAGATATGTTCACAACAAACTACTTTCCACTTTTTGAGGGGTTTCATTTAATCCTCTAACCAGGCGTCTTCAACAGGGGGTCCGAAAATACACATTAACATGAATCCAACATATTAATAGAAAAGATAATGTGTAAAATAAACATAATAATTATTAATTTACACAACACCGATGACTGTGTGCTGTCAAGTCAAACAAGTCTATGAGCCTATCTATGAAATGTAGTGGAGGGTCCCTGCTTCATCTCTCTCTCAGCTAAGGGGTCCTTGGCCTGAAGAACGTTGAAGACCCCTGCTCTAATCATGTGCCATTGCTCTTCTTCCATTCAACAGGAGGACTTGGAGAACGGTGAAGAAGAGGCCACGTGTCCCAGCTGTTCACTGATAGTTAAAGTGATCTATGACAAGGTGGGTGATCAACTTGTGTATGTTTTGGACATGGTCATGCACTGCTACAGTTAACCACTTAAACCCTATATGGTTTACCGGAGTCCCTCAGGGTTCTATACCAGCGCTTCCCAAACTGGGGGTCCCCTAATTATCTTGATTAGCTTAATGTGCAACATTGTTTTCTCACTCAACAGTAAACAAACCAACATACAGTATAAGTGTATACGGGGTATCTGCACATTTCTTAAGTTACAATTTAATATTTAATGACTTGTAAGACTGTCAGGGTGGAGGGTCCCCAGTTCAAATATGATTATTTTGGGGTGTCGCGGCCTGAAAGGTTTGGGAACCCTTGCTCTACACTAGTGTCTTTTCTGTTATTGTGGGGAAAGTTTTCGCAGAAGTGGCAAGCTCCACAACGCGTCTGCTGTTTTCTGCTAAATCGTTCCCCACAATACGGATGCTGGAGTTTAAGTGGTTATGCCCTATTTACACTTCACTGAGCGATTAAGTTAGTAAGTAGGCCGGAGAGGCTTATTGTCTGTATATCGACCGACAATGAGAGATGAATATCTTAAGCCCTATTTTGTACTTTGTACTGTTTGTAGCACAACAGACAGTGCCGTGCAAACATAGTGAAAATCCGATCTACAAGCTCACAACGTGTCGTTTCGAAAATGTTTGAAATTATCTTCTTTTTTTTCACCTATAATGACATCCTCAAAGCATGAAAGCATGTGTTGATTATACATTTTTATAATCAATTAAACGGATTAGTTTGAGTAACCGTTGCACCACCTAAACAATTAATAATAATTGATCTGTTCTCCTATATAGGGCTGTAGCGATTATGACATTTCACTTGACGATTAATTGTCGCTCAAATAATTGCGATTAACAATTTAATCACGTTTTTGTCATCAAACATTTAAGAATAAAAATTACATTTCTGTTTGGCTTTTAGGGCTTCGTATACAAAAGTTGCACGGGGCAGATATGACAAATAACTTACATAATTTAAAAACTTTACACTTAAAAAAAAAAAAAAAAAGGAATTGTGGAAATAGCCGATCTAAAAAGCTTGTAGATCTGCTATTTCCACTATTTTGGAAAATATTTGAACATTTTTCAGCACGGAAACGATTATGACGATTATGCAAAACAATTATTGCAATTATCTCAAATAATTGCGATTATGTAATAATCGTGACTGGACTAACTCATTCATAATAATATCTGTGTGTGTGTTCCAGGAGGTGTTTATGTCAGGAGAGATGGTGGAAGCTCCGTCGTCGACCGAGACCAAGCTGGAGGTGGCTCAGGTGGTGTGACCAAGCCGTGGACAATGCACTGCGACTACGGCCTTCACCCGTGTCACCACCGCATACCTTCACACGCGCTATGCATGACCAAACAAACCCGCAGGCCTTTTCTTCACGGATGTGCAATAGAAACCCCAAACAGGACTGGACTGAGCACCGGACCGGAGCCGTCTTATCCTTATTTATACTTATTTATCATAAGGAATGTTTGCTGTGAGCATACGCACACACACAGCTTCTGTTCGCCGTGGGGAAAAGAATAGGCTTTTTTCTGAATATGAGAACTAAGAGAACCGTGCCGTCACAGTGTTTGCTCACAGGTTCTGGATTTCTTTTTCATACGCTTCGGCTCGGTTTCAGATGAGGTTCTCCGAACCTCATTTGGGCCCTGCACAGGAGGCTGTAAATTCTGGCAGAACTCTGGGAAAAATGCGATCTATAAGCTCACAACTTGTGATGCTTCTTATTTATGATTTACCTCCACAGTTCTAGTTATAATGGAAACGTAATCAAAGACCTATCGCAGAACTTCACGGGCTCTGGGCAGTTTTCAGCTTATGAAAGGTCCTGGTTGGGTGACCCTTCATAGTAAAAAAGAAAAAAAGCCCAAATTCACACATCTGATCTGTTCACCCAGTACGACCGCAGTCCGCCGACCCCCAGGGGTCCTTGAGGGGCTTCCAGAGGGTAATAATAATCTTATTATATATTAACGAGACCTCTGTCTGTTAGTCAGTCACACTCTCAGTCTGTCCTGCATGGTTGTCCTCAGCGAGTTGAGCAATTGCTCTGAACTTGCACACAGGCATTGACCATTAGCATATGCACACAACCACGACACCTGTTTTTCACTTTACCAAAATGTAAGCTCTTTATTAGTGTTTATGTGTAAACAACAGAGATTCTGAGTTCGGCCTATGGGGGCGCATAACCCCAAAGTCTGCAAATACTGTTAGTGCACACATCCCCGGGTATGGACTAGTAATAATAATAAGGGGGTGTGAAGATGGAGGAGGTCAGAGAGGTAGCGGGGAGCCTGGATGTTGAGGTTAACCCAGTGAGAGAATGTATAAGAATTCACTCTCTTCTCACTTACAGTACAGACAGTTGTAGAATTTTGTCTCTATATCTAATCAATGAAAGCATTGATTACTGCTCTAATCTTTTATGCGGGTCCCTGATACAAACACCTTTCAAATGGGTTCCGTGGCCTAATGGGTATCAATTTACGGGTCCTTGACATGAAAATGTTTGAGAACCACTGCTCTGGGGCACCCAGACAGTAGTACGTAATGATTATCTTTCTTCCTTCACATGGATTTCTCCAGCTGTTCGGCAGATTTCAGAACTCAAACCTGACTTATGCATCTCCATAACACAAGGACTGTTTTTGTTTCAGCCTCAAACTGAACTCACTTTTCCAAACCTGTTTTTCAATTGATTTTGAATTGCAGTTGGTTTCCGTTAACACTGTGCGCACAAAATATGTAAATAGGTCTTCTAGTATTTGAAAATGGTGGATTTTTATGTGACTCATCATGCTTATTTTGTGGTGAACACAATAAAACCTTTTTGTGTTGACAGATTACACTTCTTGGGTAATTGTAATTGCAGAAAGTGTCCAGCAGAGAGCGCACTCACACAAGGACAAATTGCACTGCAAAGAAAAGGACTCATCAAAGGTACTGTATGTGATACTTATTTGTTAAAACAAAAGGTTTTTCATTCAAAAGTGAAAGCTCTATATTCAGATAGTAATTATTGCTTTAGACTTGGAGTGGTTTGTTCAGTAACAGTGGTCTCTGTCTCCAACTTGATATCTCTGTGGACAAACACATCTCCATTGATCAAATGATCAAATCGTTCGGTGTTGGCTTGCACATGATTCACCTCAATGTGAATTCCCTTGTAGGAAACAAGCTAACACAAATCAAGCAGATGTTTTATGATGGTAAGGTTGACATTTTAACTTTCTCTGAAACTAAACTTGATCATACGATAAAGGACATTGAGATTGAAATTGAAAATTACAAACTTTTCAGAAATGATAGGAGCAATAATGGGAGAAACGGAGGTGGTGTATGCATGTATGTACATATTGACAATGAGTGCATCCTTCGCGAAGACCTGAAGGATGCAGCCATTGAAGCTGTGTGGGTCGAGATCATTTTTAAAAATTCCAAGCCTGTGCTAGTCGGTACCATATACAGACCTCCTAACCAGACTGATTTCTATGAAAGACTTGAGGAGTGTTTAGCTAAGGTGGAGTGTGCGGAGACGATTCTTCTTGGTGACTTTAACACAGACATGCTCTGTAAGGAAGCGTCAGTGTATAAGTCATTCAAGGGGTTTTGTCATCGGCACTCACTCCACCAGCTAATCACCCAGCCCACAAGGCTGTGTGTTTCCACTCAAACTACCATAGATCTCATTCTAGCAACGGACAAGGACAAAATCCTCAATAGTGGTGTTTCTACCTGTGGCATATCTGATCATAACATGATCTTCTGCACCAGAAAGAAACGTAAACCTAAGAACGGTTGCCACAAATCAGTCACGATCAGAGACCTCAAAAACTATAAGAGTGAGGACTTAGATCGCAGGCTAGAGGAACTGGACTGGTCCGACGTACTAAACAGCACACAGGTAGACGAATCTTGGCTTGATTTCAAAACCAAATTCATTCAAATTTTGGACAGTGTGGCCCCCATGAAAACCGTCATGGTCAAATCCCGCCCGGTACCATGGATGAATTCGGACATCCTTACTGCCATGAAGGTCAGAAACAAAAAGTGTTCTGAGCTTCATAAAGGTAGGATCAAACTCGCCAGGTGTTTTAACAAAGGTCTCGAATCCCACGTAGCTAAACTTGTAAAAGAAAGAAACAAGCTAAGAAACAAGGTTAATCGCATGCTCGAACTAGCAGAAAAAAGCTTCCTCGATGACAAAATTGAGGAAAATAAAAGCAAACCACGAGAGCTTTGGAAGCTATTCAACAACCTACTAGGCTGCAGCAAGAAATTGAAAACCAGGTTTACAAACATAAGCCTCAAGGTGAATGACACTCTCATCACATCCAAACATGAAGTGAGTAAAATCCTCAACATATTCTTCACGACCATAACCTCAGATTTGGTTGAAAAACTTCCCCCTCACTCTGGGTGCTATGGTGAAGAACATGTTGACTCATTTTACAAAAAACAGGGTGTACGGAAAGATGATTTTAAACTCTCCCCTGTGAAAACAGAAGAGGTGTTTAAAAAATTGAGTGCTCTTCATCAACACAAAGCCACAGGCCTCGACAATATCCCCGCCAAATTTCTAAAAGACTCGGCCGCCTCCATTGCTCCAATCATTACCCACATAATAAACCTCTCCATCATACAGGGACGGGTCCCTAACGATTTCAAAAAAGCAAGGGTGACCCCTCTGTACAAAAAAGGAAACAAATTAGACCCTGGCAACTACCGCCCTATTTCTATTCTTAGCTCCATCTCGAAAGTCATGGAAAAAATAGTCTATGAACAGGTCGATAAGTATCTTGCCGAAAAAAATCTAATTTACAAATTCCAATCTGGTTTCAGAACAAACCACTCCACTGACACATGCCTTCTCTATTTGAACGACTCTATCAAACAAGATGTCGACAAGGGCAAATATTGCGGCATGGTCATGCTGGACCTCCAAAAGGCCTTTGACACCGTCAATCACCCAATTATGATCAATAAGCTCAAAGCAATAGGTTTTAATGATACGTCAGTGAACTGGATGAGATCCTACCTGGAAGGGAGGGAGCAAGTGGTGGAAGTAAACGGCACCCAGTCCCCCCCCCTCCCTGTGACTTGTGGTGTCCCACAAGGAAGTATACTAGGACCTTTACTGTTCCTGATATATGTGAATGACATGTCATCGGCCTGTGACTGCAAGCTGTTCCTGTTCGCAGATGACTCGGCCCTGCTAGTCTCGGACAGGGACAGGCTGCAGGTTGAGAAAACTCTCAGCTCCGAACTCAACAAGATCTGCATCTGGCTCTCTGACAACAAACTTTCATTACACCTGGGTAAAACTGAATCCATCCTCTTTGGGTCCAGTCCTAACCTTAGCAAGGCAGAGAGTTTCACGATCAAAGTGGGTGATAATGTCATCAAAAGAAAGGATGAAATTACCTACCTGGGCTCCATCTTGGAGGCAAACCTCTCCGGTAACAAAAACGCCGAAAAAGTGATCAAAAATGTCAACCGAACAACACGCTATTTGTGGAGGATTGATCGCCTAGTCAGTAAGAATACTCTGAAGATTCTTGCAGGGGCCCTCATTCAAGGTCATTATGATTATGCATGCACTTCATGGTATCACAACACCTCCAAGGCCTTAAAAACAAGGCTCCAAACATCCCAAAACAAACTTGTAAGGCTACTTCTTGGCCTCAATCACAGAACCCATCTAACCCCTGCTCATTTTGCTAGGATTGGATGGCTTAGGGTTGAGGACAGAGTACAGCAACTTGCTATGGGCCTGGTCTTCAAGATACACCACAACATTGGGATCCCCCTGTATTTGTCAAAATACTTCAAAAATGTTAATGAAGTCCATGATCATAACACCAGAGGCAGCTCCACTGATCATGTTCAACCCAGATTTGGCTCAACTAAGGGTATGAACTCATTCTCATGCTATTCATCAAAAATGTGGAATGCCCTACCAAAAGGAGTAAAGGAGTGTAAAACCCTACTCACTTTCAAAACTGCCCTAAAGATACACCTTCAGGAGGCTGCAATTCGAAAATGGCCCCTGTCTAAGTCTTAACCTACCCCTCCCTACCCCCCCCCCCCCCTCTTTCATTTTCCTCTTTTGTATATATATATATATTTTTTTTTCTCTCGTCATACCAGTAACCTGAAAGCTGATTGTATGACATTCTGTATAGTAGTGTGTATATCTGCCTGCCTCTTATATTTCATCATGATTTGTGTGCATGGGGTCCTCATCTTAAACAAGCGTAATGCTTAATGAGGGTTTCCAGTTTAGTAGACCTTGTATTGTGAATTTGTACTTCCATGTACTGTTATGTACTGTCATGTACTATTCTCATGTCTTTCTAAATAAACTACATCAATCAATCAAAGCTCTTAAAACAACAGGAATACATTTTCAGGTGTTTTTAGAAAAAAAAATATATTATTAATAAAAGAAGCAACACAATCTACTCTCATGGTGGTCCCTGGCAAAAATTATGTTCAGGTGGGGGTCCATGGCCAAATATCGATTTGGGGGTCCTTGCCATGAAAAGTTTGAGAATAACTGCTTAAAGAGATTGGTGTCACGGGCACGGCTCTATATCTAATGGGCCTGATATGTTTAGGCCACCTTTCATACAAAGTACATTTGCTTGAATACTTAATTATAAAAAGGAGGAAAATATAATTACTTTGAGTATTTGTGATACTTAAGATTTTCACTCCACTACACTAGGGGTGTGCCGATATATCGTCCCGCGATATATCGCGATACGTTTTAGTGACGATATGTATCGTAAACGAAAATATCGTTTAATTTTTTTTTTCTTTTTTTTTTACAATAATAATAATCAGGCATGCAAACAGCCCCGAGGTGAAAAGGGTGACATGTTTTTTTTTGGGTCAGGTGTCACACTATTGCCCTATTTGGATTCAAAATGGCTATTGTAGCTGAAAAGCTACAAGTTTGCATGTATGAATAATGCAAAAACTGAATTATTATCGAAGTTGTGAGCCCAATATCGTATCGTATCGTTTCGTGAAATTAGTGTATCGGCACACCCCTACACTACACATCAAGTTCAAAGGAATGGAAAAATTACATTATGAACTAACCGTTTCTAAGCCTTATTTCAAATATAGTGAAAATAGCAAAGTGCGACCAACATCCCACTCGGCACAACACACCCTCTCGATTTATGATGGGGACAGTCTACAGACAGACAGACAGACAGAGATGCCGTGAATTTATAGATGGACAGATAAAGGTATCATACTGCAGCCATTATACAGAATATTATGTCAAATACATGGATATTTTTCACAGCAGACATTTCAAGAATCAAGAGGAAAAGAATCAAACCACTATTTGTCACTCACTCACTCAGGTGCCCCACTATTTGCTTCTCCCCCCCTAATCTTCGTTCTCTTTTCCTCTCCCCCTGGGACCCACGCATACACACATGTATAGCAACTTTGAATTAATAAATTCCAGGTATTCAGGAGGGGCGTGTAAGACCCCTGCCTATATGCTTACAGAAGTCCAGGATCACCTCCTTGGTCTTTCTGACATTCAAGAAGAGGCTGTTTGCGCTAGACCTGCCACCTCCTCCAGATAGGACCCCCACCACCACTGTGTCGTCAGTGAACTTCACCATGGTATTTGAGTTGTCTCTGGCCACACAGTTGTGGGTTTACAGGGAGTACAGCAGGTAAATGCAGCTGAATAAGCAATACGCTTCATTGTAGGTGTGCAGTTACATTTAAGTGTTTCTGGGGTCCTTGGGATATTATTTTTTTGAGAATCACATTTCACCTCCCTTGACTGCACACAGCGTCTACAGTGGCTTGATGGCGTTCTTATGATTGACTATTTATCACTTTTACTTTCTTCAAGTGTTGTGAAAAACTATATGGACTCCCAGGATAAATGAGTCGGCACAGGGGTGAGTAAATCTATACCATATTAAGTATTTAATGTGGTATAGATGCATATTATCAACTAGGCGGTGTTAACAAGACAGGGTATCATACTCAAAAACCCAACAACCAATCCTGGGTGAAATACACAAATGTACAAATAAATGTATCACAGGATCATCTGTTCTGTTGTCACATCCATTTGGTTTAGATTTGTTAGGTATTTGGCATTTGATCACCATCCTGGATGGAAGCTGTCTAATAAAAGATTTACTTAAAAACATACTTGTTCTATGCCTCTCCATCCCTGACAGACATAGAACAAGTTCATCTCTTAACCACTTGAATCTTGAGCCTATCTAAGCTCACAATGCGTTGCAACGAGCTTGTAGATCTGCTATTTTTGGCAAACGTTCCCCCAAGAATATGGATGCTGGGTTTCAAGTGGTTAATCAGTGGTTTTGTCCCTCCTTGTCAATTGTGTTGATAATATGACAGATTGTTTTTATGTATTGTGATTATTTATGGAGAATCTATTATACTATACATTCCTCTTGTAATAAAAGCAGTTAGTAAACTTAATAATGAGCCACAAACAGAATTAATGACTGGGATGTAGATCTGACATGGTCAAGTGACATTTGGACATTAGTCCAATATCAGCTTAATTATGGTGCAAAATTATAACAGTCCATTTACAAAATGACACCTGTGTGCTTGTCCTTTGGAGGTCTATATATAGTTCAGTACAGATCAGTACACAACCAGTGATCCTTTTATAAAACCCATCACTGCTCTGCATCTCCATTTCAGTTAACCAATGCTCTTATCCACTAAAACTTATTGTAGGCCTACTGCTAGTTTATTTAGAGTTTCTGTGAGGTTTATTGATCACTGTTTGATGTGGTTCAGAGAATGGCTTTATTGCAATAGTGGAAAGTCCCTTGCATCCAACAATAGCTTTTTACTGATGTTTTTTGGACCACCGGCTGGTTGATAACATGCATTGATAAGATGCTGAGAGTCAGCACCTTATTGTGAAATCACCAGCACCTCCTGTCCCCAACTTTAATGGTTGGATGAGGCAACATGGTTATTTGTAGGAATATTTTATGCTCTACTTCCAAATACTAGAGGAATATAGTATTTCACAGAGATCACACTGACACAATTGCACAACACTACATTCATGTGAATTGCACAAAGAAGGAAATACAAATGCTGTCAACGACATTGCATGACGAGCCAAGCTGAGTTTCAAAATGGTGGACACTGAGTGACGTTTCATCTGAATCACATTCAAGCAAAATGAAGACATTGATGCACCATAACAATGCACCATTTGGCAGCAACACTCATGCCCTACTGCTGCACTGGAAAGTCCATTCTTTTAATTTCTTCACTTTAATTTACTGTGGTTTTGTAGTTCAGCTCCTGACTCTGACTCATGCATGTGCCGAAAATAGCAGCTCTAAAAGCTCAAAACGCATTGCATCAGCAATGCTGTTGTGAGCTTGTAGCTCTGCTATTTTTGGCACGCGACACTGTCATACGATCAAGTATAAATTGGGCTTCAGTCAAGCCATTGCCAAGTGAATGAAAGAACTGTAGTATAGGGGCAGCAACAAAAAACGCCCGGTCACCTTTTGATTTGATCTGTGTTTGGGGAAGTGAGAGGAGTTGACCTAGACTAGACTCTAGAGGATGACCTACAGTAAGTGACCTGGGGCCAGAAAGTGGAGTTCATATCAGTGATATACTGTATATAGTAGAGTCAAACCTTTTAGGGACACAATGTGGGCATATTTGTTTTTGTTTGTGTGTGGGGGGGGGGGGAGTCATTATTGCTGTACAATGCTACAACATCCTTTATTTAAATAAGATAAAAATTACAGACACAACTTGAAAGAGATTACATTATTTTTATAACATTACAAATCTAAAATAAACGTAAAACAGAAACAAATGGAAAGAAAAGACATGAAAGGACCTAAGCAAGGATAAAAAGAAGAAATTAAAAAACACTTTGAAATGTGTATATTTTACATAAGTGATTTGATTGAAGAAAGAAATCTGGTTCAACCAAGACGATAATAGATGATAAAAGGAAGATAAATGATAATACATTATAATAAATAATAATAGATGTACTTGGGCAGGTTATTACAACCTCTTTCACCTATGCTCTCTGTTCCTCCTTGTGTGAATGCAGACAACAAATGAATAACATACATCCTAATAATAATATGTGAATAACAAGCAATACAGGCCTAATAAGGAAAACAAGTGAATAACAAATAATGAGAGACCATGATAACAGTTAAACAGTCGTATGCAGTGGTTTTGTTTAGCCATATGTGCTCGGCTATTCTCTCTCTCGCACGCACGCACACACACACACACACACACACACACACACACACACACACACACACACACACCAACAACTATAATGTGTGTCATCCATAGAGTTCTCATCAGGCGATTTCCCTGAAACCGTCTCTACATGAACATACACAATCTGTCCAGCAGAGGCCGCTGTCACCCCTCAGTGCCAGTAGCAGCTGCTGTTAGGAGCTCAACTGAACCTAAACATCACTGACCACCATTAATATGCATCACTATATCTTAACCTGGTGACTGATCTGTCTCATATGTACTGTAGGTGAATACTGAATATAATGATGTACTTGAATTACTTATTAAAGTATTAGCGAGACACTTTAGTCTACATGTAAAGTTTCACTTTCATTTAACAACCTGCAGTGACTCAAGTTCACCTAGTAACAGCATTTACTGAATTTCTATTGGTTGTAGCCCGAGTTGTGACCTGCGCACTTTAACATTACACACTGTAAAGTGTTGAGCAGCCATTTGATCAGAGCTTTCATCTCAGATGGTGGTAGATGAAGTTTCAGTCAAACCATAAGCGCAACGTTTGAACTTATTTTATATGTTCTAATATTTTAATCTAAAGATGAAGGTTTTCATTGTGTTGTTGCTTTGTTTTTACACCACATCTGCAGGTAAGAGTTTAACTCAATAACTTATTGTAACAGGTTATTATTACAACAGCTCACATGGAAGCCTTAATATTTTTAGTTTGACTGAGATTTGAACAGTGTTTATTAGTTTGATTATTGATATATGATATTATACCATTTCCACCTCTCATAAAGACCCTTTCAGAACCCTGTATACCTTTATGTATTTTGGATGCTGATGTCATCACAAATATATAAAAGATATACAGGGTTCCTACAGTACCTTATAATAAAAATGGTGTAATTGATTATTGTTTGCATATTTTCAGTATAAGTGTGTGACATTACACCAATATAACACATATTATTATTTATAGGTGTTTTCACACATAGGCTACAAACCCAAAAATTGCACAATTGTATTTTATGTCGCTAACTGCTATGCGCTGAATAATAAATAAAAAGTACAAAGGTACCAGTTGAACATTGGTTTAAAAGTCTTTCCAACTATTTTGCCAAAAACTAGCCTCAGAAACCCATGCCTTTTTTTGTTTCAAAAGAAGAAAAAAAACGGACTCATGCCAGTAAGGGGAAATGCTGAGCTTTTGTGTTTTGTTTGTTTGTTTGTTTGTTTGTTTATTTTAAATGGTGATACATTTCTTGAATTTCTTGAAAATCACCTCCTGTATCAAGACACTTGCTGAGAACTTGACAAATAAGATGTTGTAATATATGATTATTCAGCATAACAGTTATAACAGTCCCCCCCCCCCTCTAGGTGTGCATTTGTAGTCTTGTGTAAATGTAACTTTCTGTAAATTCTGAAAAACCTAATAATAACCTAAATAATAATAATGATAATAATAGGAGTAATGTCTAGACATTTATTCTACCATTATGTTGTTAAAGTTATGACTAGACTGCACTGATTTTAAAGATGTGATCATGGATGAATGCAAATAGGCTATTCTAATTAGTATTGCGTAATATGATAACTAAGACAATAGGGGACAGAAATGTTCTGTCAAACAAATCATCATATAGGCTATAAGAACTATATTTTAACAAATTTAAAACATTTTTGCTCTTTTTCAGCGATTCATTCGTGGAAGTCCATTCAAACTACCAGCACTGGTTTGAGTGAATTCCCTGAGTTTGTGGCTGTGTCCCTCCTGGATGATGAGGTGATGGGATACTTTGACAGCAACATCAACATCTATGTGAACAAACAGAGCTGGATGGAGAAGCTGGGACAACAGGAAGAGAAGGATCAGACAGATGGACATAGAGGAAATGTACAGGTCAACAAAAACAATCTTAGGGAGGCCATGAAGCGGTTCAACCAATCAGACGGTAACACTAACCTGAAGCTTTACTGTATTCATTACTGCTCTCCCTCTACACACACTGCTCTATGACTAGTGTATGTTATATATTATACTATATATAGACTAGTGTACATTAATATATTATACTGTCTATAGCTTTGGTTCTCGAAGGGGGGTCTGGGGGTCCTTGGGGGGGGGGGGGGGGGGTACCAGGGGGTCCCCAGCAAAATGTGTCAATACAGTGTCACAATCATTTCAACCACTTTAACCATATTTTATACTTTTGCTATTCAAAAATAGCAGATCTCTGTGCCGTCCTACAAGCTTGTAGATCTGTTATTTTTGAAAAATCGTGAAAAATGTGTGCAAATCTTTGAATACGTATATTTTTGTTCAACCCAAATCTTTGCTCCTGGGGGTTCCTGGAACAAAATATTTTGAGATGGGGGTCCGCGGGCAAATACATATCATTTTGGGGGTCCTTGACATGAAAAAGTTTGAGAACCACTGGTCTATAGACTAGTAGTGTATAATATATTGTAGTTTCTATAGGAGTGGTTCTCAAAGTGGTGTCTGGGGACCCCCAGGGGCCCTTGAGTAGCATCAAATCAATTTAACAACTTTAACCCTATATTGGCTATTTGAAAATAGTCGATCTACAAGCTAACAACGCACAGTGATGCGACGCGCGCGATTTTCAAAAAAAATTTGAAAACATGATTTATCATATTTTCTCAACATTCTCAACATTTAACAACACAAATCTTGTACAAGATATTTTCACATGGGGGTCTGCAGCCAAATACATATTTATTTGAGGGTCCTTGACATCAAAACATTTGAGAACCACTGGTCTATTATGTTAATATATTGTACTGTCTAGACCAATGGTTCTCAACCTGTTGGTCGGATGATTTTGGGGGGGTCCCCACATGACTGCAGCAGGATGTGGTTCAATTCACTGTCTGTCTGTCTGTCTGTCTGTCTGTCTGTCTGTCTGTCTGTCTGTCTGTCTGTCTGTCTCTCAGGTGTCCACATTGAACAGTACATGTCTGGTTGTGAGTGGGATGATGAGACTGGAGACACTGATGGTTTTCAACAGTATGGTTATAATGGAGAAGACTTCCTCTCATATGACCTGAAGACAGAGTCATGGGTCGCTCCAAAACCACAGGCTGTCATCACTAAACTGAAATGGGAACAAAACACAGCTTTGATGGCACAGTTTAAGTACGCCCTGACCAGTGACTGCATTGAATGGCTGAAGAAGTATGTGACCTATGGAAACAAGACTGTACAGAGAACAGGTACAACATGATGTGATGGAGTTGTACTTAGATAAATATGTTAAGATGTAGTAACATCACTATGAGAACAACAGAGAACAGCTACAACAGTAGTTAACTATAACTAATGAAATGACAAAAACTAACTGAAATAAATATAAAAACAAGGCTTTACAAAAAAAAAAAATGAAACTGTGTGTTTACAAAACTAACTAAAACAAACTCAAATCGTAGCGAAAATGTCCTCAGTTTTAGTCTTTAACAATATTTCATACATAAGACTAATATTTTGGGTCAGGATACATGGATACGTGGATATGAAATCTTATTTTTAAGTATTTTTAGCTGTGCCAGTTTTAAGCCCTGTTGTGAAAGATTTTTTAAAATCTTTATAACTTGTGAAAATATCAGATCTACAATCTCACAACGTGTTACGTTGTGAGCTTGTAGATCTACTATT
>NC_137626.1:31306465-31471168 GCF_963280865.1 Gymnoscopelus braueri
GTTCACTCACACACACACACACACACACACACACACACACACACACACACACACACACACACACACACACACACACACAGAGAGAGAGAGAGAGCACAAACCTTACATAACACATTACATCACAGTGTTACTGTATGTTTTAACTTTGCTGTCTGTCTCCTCACTTGTTTCAGCCAAACATTAGTGGTCATCATTTGGTTCTTCTCATCCTGTGAAGAGACAAAAGGATGACAGAAAGGTTAGTCGCTCCTCTCGTCTCCTGCACTCCTCTCCTATCTGCTTTACTAGTCAGGGGATATTAGCAGAAAGATTTCCAATCTTGGAATAAATTCCTTACCAAAAAAAATCTTCACCAATGTGTTTGTAAAGGTGTCTAGTAACACATCTCACAAAGACTGAAATTCAGTTTCCCTAGGAGAATTGTTGACAGCTGCTGAAAGTTGGGGTTCCCACCATTTCCCTGCATTTCCATGCAGGGCAAAAAAAATAAAAATTAATTCTGTTTTAAGTAGCATGTGAGGGGTCAAACTAGGGTGTTTTTATGATTCTGAATCCATTGCAAGCATTTGTTTTGCACCAAAACCACTCCTTGGGCTAAAAACGGCCATAGCCATCCTTGTCCAGGTATACTTTTTGTGTAAAAAGCCCATTGAGATTGGGCTGTTTTTAGCCCATGGAGTGGTTTTGGTGCAAAACAAATGCTTGCAATGGATTCAGAATAGAAACTAGACACCTTTACAAACACATTGGTGAAGATTTTCTTTGGTAAGGAATTTATTCCAAGATTGGAAATCTTTCTGCTAATATCCCCTGACTATACTCTCTGTGTGTAGTGTATACATTCTCACCACGTCTATAAGTTGTGCGATAGAGAGGCCAAATCGGATGATGACCACATCGCTGACATTGCGAGCGGGACGAGACCACTTGTTGTAGCCCCTGAACAGTTTGTTAAAGAGCTGGTCCTCAGCCTGCGCTTGGCTCCAGTCCTCACTCAGCACTGGGAGAGATGGAGAGAGAGAGCGAGCGAGAGAGAGACAGAGAGAGAGAGAGAGAGGGGGGGGGAGGAGGGGGCAGCAAGACAGACAAAGAGAGAGAATCGGAGACAGAGGTAGACTCTGATGGTTACAACGCTTTCTTACACGTGTATGTGTGTGTTCTAGGTTCTAGCTCTAGGTATACTCTTAGTTTTCTTGCCTAACTATGTTGAATGCACTTATTGTAAGTCGCTTTGGATAAAGCGTCTGCTAAATGACTGTAAACTAATGTAATGTGTGTGCGTGCGTGTAATATGAGAAATATTGTGAAATATTTCCATAAAACATATATGTTTCAATACAGGTTAAAAGTTGAACATGCAAGGATGGTTAGGCATGGTTAGGCAGTGTTCCATAGTATTCCATTGGGCGTTGCCGCTGGTAGTGATCTCAACACGAGGTGGTCTCTGGTTATATTAACTATATTAAAAATAGATTAGCCATCACTTTTTGTGGAGACACACATTAATTGCATACATGTAATTACAAGGCAAATGGAGAAATGTATTTTGTATCGACATGTTAGGGTTTTTTAGAGGAAAATAAACGCAGCTGTTATTGTGAAATTAGCATTTCATGTGATTTCATACATAATGGTTCATCCATCCAAAGTCAGATATCACTCATTCTTGGAAAATAATCAATAGGCTGCATACAATATGCTGTAGCCTACTGGACTTGTTATATATTTATTTTCCAGGGCAATTGTATTTATTTGTATTTTTCCTTAATTGATATATAGACAGAAATAGAACTCTTCAATTATGAATGAATTACATCACACTGATATTCACACATCACAATATTGACACCATTAAAATAATTATACTTCACCTTAAGTAAAACTAAAAAGTCACTGATTCGGCCATCTCTCTCATCTAGCTAAATTAAGATTATGTGCATGCACAAGTAGATGTTTTAACAGATCACTCACCAGAGTTGATTAAGATCCATAAATAAACCACAGTCCTGCACCAGGGCAACACTAAATAAAATTTCTGTTTCATTTCCAATCGGTGTCTGGTGATTAACAACCCTATGAACTCCTCCTTCCTCTCTTACTCTGTTTAATGAAAACCTCTAAATGTGTTCAACTATCTCCAGTTACAGTGCATCTGTATCTCTCTCTCTCTCTCTCTCTCTCTCTCTCTCTCTCTCTCTCTCTCTCTCTCTCTCTCTCTCTCTCTCTCTCTCTCTCTCTCTCTCTCTCTCTCTCTCTCTCTCTCTCTCTCTCTCTCTCTCTCTCTGGCTTATTGTTGGGATTGACAAAGTGGGCTGTCTTAATAAATAAAATAAAATATAATAAAATGTATACAAATAAAACCCTTAAATCTTCTTTATGATACTACTTTAATGAACCGTTTGTAAATGCATGATAGATATAGAATGTTTTGGTCTTGTGATGACCTTGCACCAGGAGAAAGACAAATTAAGGGCATGACAGCGATAGAAAGGAAAGGAAATGCATGGTGAGCCGCCCTCTCTCAATCGCTCATCAATCCTGCACTGTGCACTGTGTGTGTCTGTGTGTCCCCAATCTTTCATTCCAAGGTCCATTGTGGCGAGTGAAGTCCTTCAACCCTAATTTCAATATTCCTGTCAAGCACAGTAAAGGCCTCATGCAGTGTGTGCCTTTCAGCTGATTTATCTTTCATTCTTATATTAATCAGTAGTGACGTAGACTAATAGTACCTGTTGTCAGTGGGTAGCCTACTATGACGTCAGTATAGGTCCATATGCCATACCCGAGGGCCCATCATTCACGTAACGTCTATTTTATTTATTTATATAGACTTCACTTGGGGCATCAACAATAAGCCTACATGGTCAAATAAATGGTAAATGGTGCATTTATATAGAGCTTTTATCCAAAGCGCTTTACATAGATTGTGCATTACATTCACCCATTCACACACACATGCAAGGCACCAACCTGCTCATCGGGAGCAATTAGGGGTTCAACGTCTTGCTCAAGGACACTTCAACTCTAACTCTGGGGGAGCCCGGGATCGAACTGGGAAACTCACGGTTGCCAGTTCTATCCCATGCCAAATGACGGTGACTGACAGATGTAGAAAGAAAATTCATCAATTTCACGATGAATTTACATGAGCTCTAAAAAGGGATTGGATAAGATGTCCTCTTTACTCCATAAGACTGTTTGATAGGAACACTTTTACGAGTCACAAAGAGAGAGGTGCTCCCTCATTTCCTATCAAATATTGTTAGGGTGTGTTGTAATTCAGGACCAAAAAGCAGAACAGCAGAACCAGATTTACAAGCAAACGTCTTTTATTCAACGTTGAATTCAAAAACCCAAAATATTAAACTTAGGCATGCTGTTTGTATGGCGTCAGGCGGGCAGGCAGCAGGCGTGGAGGTACTGGTCGATCTGAGACACAGGGAGACAAGGAGTTAGAGAATGCCGATGACAGGGAATAATTGAGGAGCTGAGGCACAGGTCTTTACCGGTCGACAACTGAATAATCTGGCAAGGGCTGGAGTCCAGAGCCAGGGCTTTTATCTGCTGGGCTTGATGAGAAGATCACTCCAGGTGAGCAGGCAGCTCCACAGCCCGATGAGGTAATTGGAACGCGACGCCCAGGCAGACGATCCCCAGGCCCACACAGCACACACCAGACACATAGGGAAAAAAGGGAGAAAACAGACAGCCCATAACAAATATAGTGTTTTACATAAAATACATGATAACATAACACCACATAATAAACTCACCCGATAAGTTAACAACCCATTGTAAATAACTTAAAGGACAATAAAGCAATAACCAAAATGGACATGTGCCCTAATGCGTGCTAGGAAGTCTGTCCTCTTTCCAATGCACACCCCATGATACTGATACTACACAGCCCTGATACTACCCACAGGTGCATGGGTTCCAAAAAAGCCATTGTACGTGTTGAAGACTATACCCCTGAGCTGGGGCCCTCCTAGGCCCTGCAGGCCCGTTTGGTAATCCACTCCTGAGTGCAAGTGCTAGATATCTGCTCTTAATGAGAAGCAGCTGTGACTTAAATGAAACAAAAACTACTATACAGAATGAATCAATCAAACTGCAAAAAACAAATTATTATAATTATGTGGGCTTTTAACTGATTTTAACTAATCGGCCAATTTGATCCAATCAGGAGAGAGAATCAATTAATCAGCTTCAATTTTATAGCCTTTCAGTTCCAATTTTGTTTGCTCATTGTTTTGTTTCATCATTTCAAATTGAATTTGTTTATTATGTTTTCGTTCTTGATTGAATGAAACCTGAACATTTTCTGTTTACTAAAGAGCTGCAGAGATGGGGACTTATTGTGGAGACCCCTGTTATTGAACTAACACTAATATAGCAATGATTATTATCAGAATATTTAATACTTAGGAACAAAAAAATCACTTATAGCTACTTTGAGGTATAGGCTAAACATACAATGTAATATCAACAGGGTCTAGATAACAAACTGACAGGCTATTGACCTCTCCCTACTAGTGCAGTTTAGTTCAGTTTGACTTGGCTGAGATGAAGACGGTTTGTTTTAACCAATCACTTGTCCTACAGTGCCTTTGTGTATTATTGTTGTGTGTAAATGCCCAAAGGTGAGTGTGTTTATGTTGTTTATTATTGTGAACCAGCCAGGCATTGTCATGTTTATGTGGTACTGTAACTGCATATATCTTTGTTGAGAAAAACAGTACATGCTAAGCAGCGACTTTGTTATATTGGTGTTTAGTCCGTTTTTACAAAAAAAAAAAAAAAAAAAAAAAGTAAACCTTTGTTTTGAGTTGACAAAAAAATACAGCACCTGCTGCACAGGCACACACGCAGCTGCTTGTAATTACACAGACTTATTCATGTTAGGCTGGTATTAGATTACAGACAGAAAAGAGAAAACAATCAGGATATTATAAGGTTTTTCAGTCTATCAGAGACTGAAGGGCCTTTTAATATTTAACAGAATATGAGTGAAAGTTCAATCACAGAAGGCTACCTCCGAGTCCTACTGAACTTTGACATATATCAACATTCTGTGAACTGAATTCAGTCCTGGCGTCTTGCCGTAACTGTGCGTCTTGGAGACTTTATGGCTGGCACATAGTGCCCACACACACACACACACACACGCACGCACGCACGCACACACACACACACACACACACACACACACACACACACACACACACACACACACACACACACACACACACACACACACACACACACACACACACACACACACACACACACACACACACACACACACACACACACACACACACACACACGTCCTAAGGAAGGCAATCTGGGAACCCAGTGCCAAGTGAGAATGAAAAACAGCGCCCTCTGCTGTTTGTACTAGTAGCCCTGAAACATGACTGTCATATGACAGTCGTGACGACACTTCAACCTGGTGTTTACACTTTCTCCCTTTGTGGTCCGCACATCTACATACACGTTCAGATTTCAAATATAAATGGCTTACCCCATGGCCACGGATGTTACAATTATGTACGGGCCCTCAGAAGTACCCGTATTTTCCGTATTGTTCAATAAAAATCATTTTAATCCAATCCGTGGCCATTTTCTCATAGAGTTAAAATGTCAGAGTGCAATACACTTCCCAACCAATAGGGTCGCGTTGTTGAAAGCATGTGGCTAAAAAACTGAGAAAATGGCCACCGATTGGATTAAAATGCTTTTTATTGAATAATACGCAAAATAAGTGTACTTTTGAGGTACCGTACATAATTATGATATTTGTGGCCATGAGGTAAGCACTTTATATTTGAAATATGAACGTTATGTAGATGTACGGGTCAAAAAGGAATAAAGTGCAAACTTCAACAAAGGTTGAAGTTTCGCCATGACGGTCGTGACAGACGACCGTGATTTCATGGCTAGTCCTAAGGGGGAGTGTCGTCGATAGTGCGAAGTTCAGCGAGCAAACTAACTGCTCTTTTTGTCCAGGACCTGGACGGACAGAGACAGTTGCGTTTCACCCATACTCAAAATGCAGAAACCGACAAAGATCTCTTATCCCGGCAGGGCCGACGTGCCGGGGAAGAAAGCGGTTTTATTCAACTTATGGGGAGTCGTGTTGGATTCCAGACCCCATGACGTTCTCCACAAGTTTGAGGAGACCCATAAACTCCCACGGTAGGAAAAACGGTCCTGACCTGATACAACATCAGCCAGCGATTACAGGCCTAAATAGGCCTACCTATTAATGAAACATATTTGTATATAACATTTCATGTAGAATGTAATATACGGTAGATCTGTATCTCTCAATCCCCCCAACCCCTCCGAACTGTTTACTGTACATATTTTTCTTTTTGATTACTACTCGTTTTTATATGATGTTTTTGGATAGTATTGTATATTTGTCTGTCATTAAATGTTTTGATGAATTGAATACACATGGACCCCAATGGAAACAAGCAACAGTGCTTTTCTTGGGTTTAATCCTTTTAGCATCATTTTGTATTGAGCTGTAGCCTACTTTCTGTGCTTTTTTTTGGTTGCAAACTGTTAATAAAGTATTCAATCAATCAATCAATCAATCAATCAATACTGTAGTTGGGAATGAATTGAGCAATGTAGCCTAATGTATGTGATAATTTCTAATGGGATCATTTCTATGAGACCAGGGCAGGGATGCACAATATTTACTGTAGGCTATTGTTTTCAGCTTAGTCATAGTAAGGAATGTACACATGTCAATGATGTCATACTTGCAATATTCACATGGAAAAGGTAGCTAAGGAAAATAGAGCCCGTCAATCACATTGAAATAAAACAGTTTAACATCTTGGTAGAAAGGGTAATCTAGCTGGGGAAGAAAAACAGTAGGCTGCCTATACAGCCCATCTGATAAATTACATAATGATTAATGATTTCTCGGTAAGTGACATTCTGCTTTCAGGTGTCATGTTGAGTCAAACAGAGGATTATTGAACAACTGCCTTATTTCACCCTCTAAAATCATCCTAATCATTGTTACATTTGAAAATAAGAGCGATCAATTATTTTCAAATGGCACTATTGATGTTATAGAATAGATCTACACATTTGTTGAAAATATTGAAATTGGCTACTTACTTGCTATGTATATTGCCAAAAAGGCCTTTCTATATTAATTTCTAGTTCTATTAACTTATTTCATGTACTTTTTCCAGTGGTTTTCTGTCTCAAATCACCTCCAGAGAGTCCAGTGCCATGATCAGAGCAGAACGAGGAGAGTTGTCTCTTGTTCAGGTGCCAATAAAGTTATTACATTCATTCCAAAGCTATCATCACTTTTAGAAACTGATCTACACTTTATATTCTGTCCTCTCCCTCTCTCTCTCTCTCTCTCTCTCTCTCTCTCTCTCTCTCTCTCTCTCTCTCTCTCTGTCTCTCTCTCTCTCTCTCTCTCTCTCTCTCTCTCTCTCTCTCTCTCTCTCTCTCGTTGAAACTATTAGACAGGGTGATGATTATTTGACCTATTACTCAATCGACTGATAGTACCAAGGTAGTGTTGTCATCAGAAATGTATTCCCACTGATTTGTACCATGCAACAACCTTCATGCAGGGTCCCCACGGTCATGACATTTCTGGAAATATTTTGAAATTAGAAAAAACTTTTTCCAGTCCTGGAAAAGGTTTGGAATTGATCAAGGGTCCTGGAATTTATCAAGGGTCCTGGAAAATACACAAAATATGTAACATAAGTAGTTTTTCGCCAAACGGGCTCTGTGATTGCAGCCTAATGTATACCGCTAGAGCCCGACCATCGGTCATTTTGGAACCCGTGCCAACATAGGACATCGGTCATTATTTCACTGATGTGGCCCGATGTTTTTTATCATCATTAATTTACCATACACTAGGAACGTTGGAACGGCTATTTTACTACTGTAGAACCACCCTGTAGAGGTAACTGGTAGCCTATAACACAAGTGAACTGCTTAGCAGCCGTCTTATTCATTGTCAATGGCAGCGCATGTGTGCAAATCAAACAGTAGGCCAAACCCAACATTTGATCAGCAGCATATAGATTAATAAATGTATGACAAAATACAATAAAACCCCAAAATGATGAGTCTTAATATCCAGCAAGCATTAGAAATTAATTACTGGAAAAAAAATCTAATTTTATAGGCTAACATTAAAATAAAGAGAAGCTCACAACGCATTGTATCTCAACGTGTTGGGAGCTTGTAGATCTGCTATTTTTACTCTTATAGTGTGACACTCTTGTATGATGAAGTAGGGCAGTGGTTCTCATACTTTTTTAATTTAAGCATTAATAATAAGCATTAGGCCATGGACCCCCATTTCATACCATTTGCTATCTCTGGGACCCCAATCTATACTTTGAAATCCTAACTCTGAGAGTGTACAAATGGTACTATGACTATTAGTACCATCGGAATAAAAAATCTGGCATCGGTCGGGGCTCTATACCGGATGTGAAAAAAAGAACAGATCTTCAAGCTCACAACGTGCTGCAGCGTGATGCGTAGTTAGTCAGTACATTTGGCATGAAATTTGGAATGGTATTACACCATTCTATGCTTTATTTTTGCTGCACTGCCGGTCTTTGGGCATTGCACATAGGAGTATTATTATTATTGCGCTGAATGATTGTTATATAGGCCTGGAAATTGGGTTAAATATTCTGGAAAAGTTTTGGAAAAGTTTTGGAAATTCATTGGTAAAAATGTGTGGGGACCCTGTTCATGGTTCAATGTCAATGCCACTTACCATGCAACAACCTTCATGGTTCAATGTCAATGCCACTCTGTCTGTCTGTCTGTGTGTGTGTGTGTGTGTGTGTGTGTGTGTGTGTGTGTGTGTGTGTGTGTGTGTGTGTGTGTGTGTGTGTGTGTGTGTGTGTGTGTGTGTGTGTGTGTGTGTGTGTGACTTCTTCCTGTTAACATACCAAATTGTTTAGACTGTTTAGACTAGTGTGTGTGTGTGTGTGTGTGTGTGTGTGTGTGTGTGTGTGTGTGTGTGTGTGTGTGTGTGTGTGTGTGTGTGTGTGTGTGTGTGTGTGTGTGTGTGTGTGTGTGTGTGTGTGTGTGTGTGTGTGTGTCTCTTCAGGAAACACTACCCATCCTCTCTGCCTGGCCTACTTGTTGTTAACTAGTTGTACGAACGCTTGTCGATACACTTATTTGTTTTAGCTCCTGCTCATTTGATTTTGCTATTTTTGTCTCATCTGTTTAAGGAAATAGGTAGCTGATATAATGCACTTTTACCTTAGCGCTTGGTATACTCTTGGTTGCTTGTTTTTGCAGAAAATGCACTTAAGACTTCTGGTGATTAGTAGTTTTCGTTCCCTACCTATGTTGAATGCACTTATTGTAAGTCGCTTTGGATAAAAGTGTCTGCTAAATGATGATGGTGTGTGTGTGTGTGTGTGTGTGTGTGTGTGTGTGTGTGTGTGTGTGTGTGTGTGTGTGTGTGTGTGTGTGTGTGTGTGTGTGTGTGTGTGTGTGTGTGTGTGTGTGTGTGTGTGAAAGTATATTTTGAAACATGACAACTATAATATAGATCGTGTGTGTTTGTGTGCCTTCTTTCATGTCTGCACTGGCACAAGCTGCTGTACTTATCAGCTAATAGTCCAAAATACCGTACAAACTCTGATCGGGCGTATTACTATATATACTTGGTCCCCTCTTGTTTCCCTTCTATATCTATATCCCATCTATATCACTTCGCTGAAAATAGCCACTCTACAAGCTCATAGATTGGTTACTTTCACAGAATGTTAAACTTGCTCTGTAAAACTTGCTCGATCAGTCTCTGTAAAGATGCATGACACACAACTTGTAAACACTTGGGCAGTTACCTTGCAACGAGACCTTTTGTTCCTGCATGACTTTGTGTTTTCTCCTGTGGTAACGTGTGTGTGTGTTTGTGTGTGTACTAGATGATGGAAAAGAGGGGAAGTCCGCACACCACTTAGCTCCCAGTAGAACATTTTTTATTCAATAGTAAGGCAACGTTTCGACCGCAAAGGGTCTTCATCAGGTCTCTGGACTTGATGAAGACCCTTTGCGGTCGAAACCTTGCCTAACTATTGAATAAAAAAGGTTCTACTGGGAGCTAAACTGTGTGTGGACTTCCCCTCTTTTCCTTGATGTACGTATTGTTGTCCAGCACCCGATAAATTGTTTTGGGATGTGTGTGCTTACCCCTGGACTCTACAATAGATGATCCCAGAGTTTGAGGCGGAGTGCAGGGCTGCAGCTCAGGCCCAGGGTGTGTGTCTTCCCGGGGACTTTTCCGTCGCTGTCCTGCTGGATCAGTTCAGAGAGACAAAACCCCTCCACCTGTCTGTCCTGCGCACTGCTGCTGTCCTACATCAACACGGTACACACACGCACGCACGCACGCACGCACGCACACACACACACACACACACACACACACACACACACACACACACACACACACACACACACACACACACACACACTCATACATTAGATATGCAATGCATGCATGCTTAAACACCCACACACTTTACTTTGTGTTGTTTCCAGTATGGTCCAGATCAAGTTCCAAGGTATCTTTATTGCTTCATCTTTTGTTACAAGAGTAAAACATATTTGTTGTGGTTCTCCTCATACATTGCAACAACAATAAAAACAAAATAAACAAGAGGTGAAAATGAAAGAAGAAAGATAAAATTGTTAAAATAAGAATCAAGATACATACTACACATACTACTTCCTCCTATTCACACAACCATCTTTTTTAGTTTTTTTTCTGCATCACATGCCAGACCACAATAATTGTGCCATCACACAGCTGTAGTTCTGGCTAAAACAGATGTTTGTGCATTTCTAGCTTACCCAAAGTAAACTAAAACAGATGTTTGGTCATATCTAGCTTACACAAAGTCAATACAAATAGATGTTTGGGCTTTCTAAGGTTCATGGACAGACAAATGCGGGTTTGTTTGTTTATATCTTGAAAATGTGTTTTGGGGTCATTTTAACGTCTACTCTGGTTTACACGTTTGTGTGCACCCCAGGCAGTGAGTAGCTTGATTCAATATGTTGATATCCACACCCCCTCCTACGCATATAAACCTTTGTAACTTCAAACTTCATTTCAACCATGTTAGACTCACTGAAAACACTTAGTTCAGTCAGACAACTCTTGGATTGGATTAGAATATATATTTATTGAGCAAGCTTGAGCATGGATATAGAAAGCATAAGGAAGCATAGTTTGGCGTCAGGACTCTGAATCCATTCACTCCCTGTAAGAATAACATTTTAATAAATGTTACATGCCAAATAGCATTTACAGGGAATGAATAAAGACCCCCAAAACAGCAAGAACCCCCAAAACCGCTTGGGAACACAGAGCCTGATGCCGGACCAACCATCTGTGAGAATGGTGGAGCTCCATGAACTTTGTGTTCAGCTAAGCATGATGAAATGTCCGAGTTCCTCAGCATTTGATTGTTAAGCTAAACAAATGCAAGCATGCATCCATGTGTTCAACAAGCCTGATGAATCCAGGTACCTGCTGATCCCTGAATTCAGGAGTCCTAGACGGTATCCTAATATGGTGTCCACGCTGTGCCGCACCAAATCGGATTCGAAGAGGACATTCTATATTTATTTCTTTTTCAAAGAAATCTGCTATATATATATACACATATATATATATAATAAGTCATCCTATGATGAATGATAACTATTGTTTATCATCCATAATAAATAAAGTGTACTGACTATGTGTGTAAAGACGTGCTATCTTTACTTAAAATCTGAATCAGTACCCAACGATCCCTGAAGCAGCAATTACTAATAGACTGAGCTTGATATGATTAGCCTGACTGCATAGCCATAGAAAAACCCAACATTTTTTACCGCTGCCATAGAAAACCCAACATTTTTTAACGCTGCCATAGAAAACCCAAATCTTTTTTAACGCTGCCATAGAAACCCAACCTTTTTTAACGCTGCCATAGAAAACCCAACATTTTTTAACGCTGCCATAGAAAACCCAAATCTTTTTTAACGCTGCCATAGAAACCCAACATTTTTTAACGCTGCCATAGAAACCCAACATTTTTTAACGCTGCCATAGAAACCCAACATTTTTTAACGCTGCCATAGAAAGCCCAACATTTTTTTTTTTAGCGCTACCAAGGAAAGCCCAACATTTTTTAGCGCTATAAATAAACCAACATTTTTTTTTTTTTAGCACCATGACATCACCACTAAACTAAATCCCCAGCAATCCACCCGAGTTGTAATTAAAGCGTCAATAATGCTCAAGCAGCATTTATTGAATTAGCGATAGAACAGCGAGAGCACTCATACTCATGAGCTTTTTGCCTGCAGAATGTCATCCTTATTAACCAATATCTACGTAAGCTCCTGAGGACCATCGCCCCATAGATTTAGAGAAGCAGAAGACAAGCAGCGCTGCAGGTGTAGCTACACCAATACGGAGGATGGAGAAAGCCCGCAGCTTGAGCAGATCTCTCGCAGCTTTGCAGTGAACCAGTTCAAGTTTAGGCCTACAGATGGAGAGACAAACACAATGTTATTGCAATTCTGGATTAGCCCGGCCATCCTATGACCACTTTAACCCATTTTGGGTTCATGTTGCCATTTATTTTTTTTTAAATCGGCCTTGGTCTAAATGGGTTAAGCGCCATGTGGCAGCATGTTAGCAATTAGCATCATAGCGGTTGATGCAGAAAGAATATGGTATACAAGCTTAAATTATAGCTTGCAGAGCTTGACGCAGATTATTAGACATGTGACATGTGAATAATATTAACTAACGCCGATATCCCTCTCCATCCATAGCCTAATAGATTTAGCACGAAATGCCATCTGTTGCAAGTCTGAATCGGCCCAACAGAGCCAGACGCCAGAGGGTTGGCAGAATTGATTTAGCAGAGTTTAGCAGCGAGGCTAGGCAGCTCAGTAGATGATGCAGCATAGGTGCCGAGAAGACATTGAGAAGCCCACATCTCAAGCAGCTCTCTCAACGCTGCCTTGAGAGCCTTGTGCTGGCCCGCACAGTAGATGCTGCAGCATAATGCTGAGAACACTGAGAAGCCCACATCTCGAGCAGCTCTCTCACGCTGCCTTGAGAGCTCACAGAGCCGCCAAGAGCGTAGGTAGTTCAACCTGGAATCTAGAACCAGAGCAGAATTATTCTTGCAATTACCATGGTAAGCCACCCTGGACGAGATGACGCCGTTATAGACCGCTGGGACAGGAATTTACTTCCTGAAGCCACTCACACATCCACAGTGAAAAGTGCGTGCTTCACTGTGGATGTGTGGGGACGCATGCTGCACGCCAATGCGCGAGTGTGGCCTCAAATCCTGACACAGTCAGTTGCACACCGCAAGCTGCTGGTTGCGCTGCAACACTCGTCACCAGTGATGAACACACCGTGATGTGGTGCCAAATATGCCGTGAGCATCCCAATCTGGCGGATAAAGCAGCGCCTTTTATACGGGGACAAAGACTTCCAGTCACCCAGCTTTTGATAAGCATGAGAAAAGCAAAGAGCCCATCAACATAGTGGAACTATTGATAACAGGAGCAGCCAGGATCGGAGTCCCTCTTTATCCGTCCTGCGAGATATTTCGCGGATTGGTGCGCACCAGCCAACATTGACAAATGACTGATATCTTGACTCTACTAAAGCCCCACCATCTATCCTGTTGCAATAACTTACTTCTGTAAGCTTGTTGCTCATAACATGACAACATCACTTGGCAACCAACTTTTCTATATACTGTACCATATACCTTCCACATGGAAGCAAGCATGCCATGATAGCTTGTGCTACCACAATCCAGAGCTATCCCCATAAGCAAGCCATGCTGAGTTAGCTTGTGCTACAATCAATTTGATAGCTTTACGCATGGGAAGTAAAACATGCTGTGTTTAGCTTGTGCTACCGACCATCCAAGCTTCCACATAAGAAGCAAAACAACTGAATTAGCTTGTGCTACGAACAATCCGAGCTCCCACGTGGGAAGCAAAACATGCTGTGCTAGCCTATGCTACAAACAATCCAGAGCTATCCACATAAGAAGCAACACATGCTGTGATAGCTTGTGCTAAACAATTCGCCTCCACATAGGCAAAACATGCTGTGCTAGCCTGTGCTACAACAATCTAATCTTCCACATAGAAGCAAACATGCTGAGCTAGCCTGTGCTACAAACAATCTAAAGCTTCCACATAAGCGAACATGCTGTGCTACGACAATCTAAAGCTTCTACAAGAAGCAAACGTACCGTGTTAGCCTGTGCTACAACGTCTCTACCATCTCTTATCCAAGTGTATGCAGCAAAATGAGAATCCCTTTAGCTCATCCTGATCCTTAACAAGTGTAATTTAGCAATACAAGAGCATAACAACGGTAGAATGCAACCAATAACGTCTAATCTGCACTGCAAGTTCATTTGATTATTTCATCGTAATATGAAACGGCCTACTTTACCTCCACCACATATTAGAGCAATTGAACTGCTACATGATTTGACACTGACACTGTCACTGTTGAAGACACGAGGCCTGCAAACCTGACTTCCCCAGTATCCAAGGTGAACAGCACTCTTCCCCATCGGCATTAGGCATCCCATCACCATGCATTAAGCCGGACATGGAAAAAAACACACAAAGCAGAATATCAATGAATGCTGATAATGACTTTGCGTGATATTGCTTTCAATTGCTAAATGTGAGGTAGATGAATGCAGTATTAATGAGGTAGTGGCCATAGCACTAGTAGTAACTTAGCATGTTCATGATCGGCACGTTTGCAGCAATTTTAGTACTAGCAGCATTAGTCGATTATAGCAGTGGTAGCAATGTAGTCCACATCATTAGCATAATCATGATAGGCAGACATTTTGCCAGCAATTGCAGAATGAGTAGCATTAATGCAGTAGCCTAGGAATGCAGTCAACATAATTAGCATGATCATCATGATGGCACTAGTATGAGTAGCATGCATTGACTGCAGAAACAATGTCAGCAGTTTTAGCCTAATCATGATCAGCAGCCAGTTAGTAGCAGTTGAAGAACGACTAGCATTATCTGAACAGTAGAAGCATGCAGTGAGGAGCTTTAGCATAATGGAGACCATTGTGTTGATGGCAGCAATCTAGTACAATTTAGTACAGCAACTCAGCACTAACATGAACATTGAGATGATGGCAGCAATTTAGTGCTGCAACTTTAGCATCAACATGAACAGTGAGTTTTCCTACTCTGCAAATAGATGCCAGACATAGCTACACGAGAGATAATTAATTTCAATGAATTCTAGCAGCATTAACATTTAAACTGCAGTGCAACTACTTCTTGAACACTACTCACAAGTTAGCTTCCCCTCTCTCCTTCGCATGGGTAGAGAAGTGTTCGGTCATCCACTATAAGCCTCAAACAACATCCGGTGGACGAGCTCTTCAGAATAAGAGTACCGTCTAAAGCCACTGAACTATCCATGAATACAATAACTATAAATTAAGCAAGATGCAGCCGACTGAGCATATCCGTGTTTTAACCAGTAGCCTACATAAAGATATTAATCTGAACATTAGAGCCAAAACAAGCAAAGCGACTCACAAAGTGACGCCATGCCCTCTCTCTCTATCTACCATGGCAGTAGCACTTACCAGCCATATCAGCGCGCGTCATAGATCGGTGATATCATCTTTTGAGAGAGAAGCAAGCAACTAGGTCTAGAAACCCAATCTTGAGATAAAGTGAACTACTTTGAACAAATACACGCTAAACTGGGGACCATAACAGAACCCCAAGCCCATCGTTGCTTACGATAAGGAACAGAAACTTAAGCAACACTGTTGGTGAACTACCGTTAACCCAGTGCCATAAAGAGAGTTCTGACACTAGCGTCGACTCCCATTGTAAGAATGGAATGCGGAAGTGCTCCGTCTATCTCAATGAGGCAGGCAGTCCCAATGTTTGGAACTATACCGAAGGAGCCCGTTTGCGGCGGGATCAAGCATGTCGTTACTCTATTTCTACACTCTCTAGTTGACCATACTGAGATGGATCAATGACGAACGCTACTGCTTTTGAGCTGAGCGTTTAGCAAGCGATTTTTAACTTAAGTAAAGAAAGTAATACCACGTTTAGAACCAGTAGCACACAGCTGAGTAGCTATGATTAGCGCAGCATGGACAATGGCAGCACGCAAATAACCATCAACCAAGGAACAATATGAGACTATTCATGGTCAGCAGCATACGTAGGCAAGCAAGGGCAGCAGATCCGGCAGGATCTCAGCAGCAGAGCAGCAGCAGCAGCGTCGCACGTCAGAGCAGCAGAAGAGCGCAACCAGACTGAGCAGGTAGGCAGAGCATTACTTATAACCCACCGACCAGGAGAAGAGTGCATGTGACTTAGTCACCTGATCGGTTAGCCCATCCCTTGAGTTGCCTGGCCTGAACTAGCTCCGTAAACTGCGCCTCATTTCTGGTGACTGATATTGTCCTTCTTATGCGTGAGGGGGCTGTGTTTTTTCAATTACTTTTGTAATTTTTGTAATTTTTAATTTAATTTAAATAAATGAAAAAGGTAATTGAAAAAACACAGCCCCCTTGTGCAAGAAGGATAATATCAGTCACCAGAACCAGGGACGTGTGTTTTCAGTGAATCTAACATGGTTAAAATGGAGCTTGAAAGTTACAATTGGTTTACAACAGGCGTCTGATGTATTATTTATTATCAGTCATTACTGTGCTGCTTAGTGGCTTATACTGATATAGGCTAACCTCTCTTCCCAAAGGCTTAGTGACAGCTGTGCTAGCCAATCAGTGGGTAGATGACAGTGCGTCTGGAGATAGCGGATCCCGCCTTCTCGCTCTGCTTGGCGGCCATTTTGATCTGGTCCTCCAGTCCTGTCGCTCAGGTCACAGGGTCCCCGAGCCCGCCATGTTCACCTCAGCTCTGCAGCGCCTGAGAGTCACCCCACAACAGGTAGGAAACACACAGGTGGGCGGGATGGCTGGCGGCAGGATCATGCCCAAATATGGACATGCCTAACGTCACAACACTGGCGGATTATGCCCAAATATGGACACTTTTAATACAAATACAGTATTATTATACAATTTTCAGAATTGTTTTAATCTTTTGAAATAATTAAAACAATTGTAGAAAATGTAAAAAAATAAAAATAAAAACATATACAGTATCTACTCACAACACATAACAATGGGACCCATTGTTTTTGGGGAAAATACAATAGATTAGCCTGTCTGGGCCTTCAACCTGCTCCTGTAGGTGTACAGGTCCTGCATGACTTGCAGCTCAGTCCTGGTGATGTGCGTGCTGTATGTATGTGCTGCACTGTGTTAACATGTGAGTTGGTCATGAGGCTGACAGAGAGTCTGTCACACATTTGAACCTAATGAGCTCTATTGTTTATTGTTGGACGGAACTCTAAGCATCCTGACCATGCCCTCAGGGAAAGAACTTAGGGAGTGTGTATAAACTCAGCCAAGTTCTTATCGCCATCAACCGTGTGTGTGTGTGTGTGTGTGTGTGTGTGTGTGTGTGTGTGTGTGTGTGTGTGTGTGTGTGTGTGTGTGTGTGTGTGTGTGTGTGTGTGTGTGTGTGTGTGTGTGTGTGTGTGTGTGTGTGTGTGTGTGTTTGTGCGCATGCATACATCTCATCTAGATGTGTCATACTGGTAACCACACATGCAAAACACATGGCCGCACACACGCAAACACAGAGTAGACAAGAAGGCACTCTTCCACCAACTCCAGGTTGATCATTTAAAAGTTTGGCCTGGTGGTGGCACTAAAGGAAATGTCATAAGGTCACCAAAATCATCCACTTGGTAGCATGAATGTGAACAGCAAAGTTTGTGTCTTTATAACAGTGGGTTCAGGAGATGCACTTATTTCAAATGTGAACGTTTGACCTGATTGTGACATCCAAGGAAAGGTCATGGGGTCACTAAAATCAACAGTGTTGTTCCTCTTGGGAGCATGAATCAATCCAGCCATTTCTTAATGAGATAGGGTACTTTGGTGACAAATTTGAAAACATAACCATTACTTTATGAGATACTTTATAGTGAGGAATAGCTTAGGTGCTGGTTTAGCGGATGAATAGTCACTCGAATCCTCGATGTCAGATGGTTAACAAAAAAGTGGTATGCAGAATAATGATAATAGGATAAGATCCCGTGAGTGATGGTAGGAAGTCCTCTAGCTATAGAGATATGATTGACAGTTTCAGTACCTCTGTGCCACTAAGGAGCTTCTATACGACTATGAATGTAGATAACTCTATATTCAAGAAGGAAGAACAAGCAGACAGATCAATAGCTATAACAGCTAAGATTACTTTTGTAAAGTCAACAAGAGAGGTAGAGAGATACCTCTCTTGTTGAATATAGAGTTCTATCTCCTGAATCTTCTTCTCTCTCCAGTTGGGTCAGTATATAAATAGAGATGTGACATCACAATGGCATTGTGCCAGATTAGGTGGTGATCTCATGCTAGATGTCTTATCCTTTGTAACACTGTATGTCGTGACAGACAGACAGTGTTGAAAACTGTCAAAGTAATTTGGAAAATAAGTAAACATTTGTAAAGAACTATGGGTTAATGTAATAATGACTCAGTGGAATACACTCCTCTTTCCTATGGCATTTGGTATACCCTGTTGTAGACGCCTAGGCTCCTGACCATTTGCATTTCTTTTGTTACTATGCTAGTTTATGGTTGGGTTGCAGGAGAAAGGGTGTTGGCTAGGTATGTCTGTAACAGAAGGGATTTCCTTTGATGAGTGGAGGTATTTAAGCCAAAGTCAGTCATTGTGTTCTCTGAGTTCAAGCTGGCTGGTCATTCCGATTCTGTGCTATGATGCTGTGATTGTAAGTTTTGTAACTCCATTTGATATCAAATTATAACACTCATTCTTCTTAAAACTTTGAATTGTCTCTGCCTTATTTGTCTCGAACTTTTGACTCAGTCCCCATTCAGATTTCTGCGCCGACAAAACATAACTTCCTGGTTGGAGGTAATGACTTTATCTCCCTCAATGTAAAGTCTGAACTGTTGACTGTTTTGTTTTAGTCTGTGTGGTTGGATATCAATGAGGAAGGGGTGAACGCAGCGAAGGCGGCTGGGATGGCGGCCATCTTGGTGACAGACATTGCGGACGCTCTCAACAAGTTGTCTGACTTTACCGGTGTGGAGGTATGATGTGACCTGCAGAGTTTGACCCAGAATGCCTAAATGTGTGATCACCAAATTACTGTCAGTGGTCATGACAACAATACATGATTGTATTAGTCCATGAGCCAGAGCCCCAAAATTGAGCAATGATTATCGAAAGAGTGGGCAAAACCAAACCTATATTAAATTGTTCATAGGGTCAATACGAGTAAATAAATATATGATAACCTTTCCACAGGAGCAGCTTTTTCATGGTTATCACACATTTTGTTATTTTCCCCATACATACATGACAGGTGAAAAAATTACAACATTTTAAAAAGAGTTATCATAATGAAACTTCCTGAGTTGATTACTTACATGAAGACAATGATTTATCGTATTACAAGTTTTCTGAAATTGTATATTTAAATATGCAAATTAGGCATTAGGAAAATATGCCCGCATTTGCATAACTTTCCAGAATCAACATTGGAACATTGGACAAAGCCAGAGTCAACATACTTATTTCATTTTGTTAAGATGTTGGAGTCAAAGGTTTTTAACAAGGGAATATTCAATATCTGGCTCAATTTTGGGGCTCTGGCTCATGGACTAAATGCCTAATTTGCATATTTAAATATACAATTTCAGAAAACTTGTAATACGATAAATCATTGTCTTCATGTAAGTAATCAACTCAGGAAGTTTCATTATGATAACTCTTTTTTAAATGTTGTAAATTTTTCACCTGTCATGTACGTATGGGGAAAATAACAAAATGTGTGATAACCATGAAAAAGCTGCTCCTGTGGAGAGGTTATCATATATTTATTTACTCGTATTGACCCTATGAAAAATTTAATTTAGGTATGGTTTTGCCCACTCTTTCGATAATGAAATCTTGTCTGGCTCATGGACTATATATAGTTTCCAGCTGGGAAAGAATGTTACGTTAATAACTGCAGTTTTGTTTGTGTTTTGTTTGGAAAGGAAAGAAAACTCCTCTGATAAAGTGTGTGTGTGTGTGTGTGTGTGTGTGTGTGTGTGTGTGTGTGTGTGTGTGTGTGTGTGTGTGTGTGTGTGTGTGTGTGTGTGTGTGTGTGTGTGTGTGTGTGTGTGTGTGTGTGTGTGTGTGTGTGTGTGTGTGCGCGTGCGTGTGCGTGCCAGGCTGTAACAGAAAACACTGTTCCACCAATATGCTGTTCTGATGAGTTGTCCCATGGATACGTCACCATAAAGGTAATGACTTAGACCAGTGGTTCTCAAAGTGGGGTCTGGGGACCCTCTGGGGTCTTTGAGGGGGTTCCAGGGGGTCCCCGGCAAAATGTGTTAATATAGAATCAAAATCTTTGTACGTATAATTCTGAGGTACTTTTACTTGACTTGAGTATTTCCATTTTTCTTCTGCTCCACTCAGTGGCAAATGTTGTACTTTTTACTCCACTACAATCATTTGAAAACTTTAGTTAATAGTTCCTTTGCAGATCACGATAATTAATGCCTTTGTACTTTTAGTTAAGTGCAGTTTTGAATACAGGCCTTTCACTTGTAACATTGTATTTCTTCCACCACTTCAAACAACAGACATAAAGACAAACCCTGTTTTTGAGGGAAACGGTGATACTAAGAGAGAGAGTGATGTCATTTACTGTTTCTCTTTTCTACTGTTTCTCTTTAATAATTTACTGTGTTCCAGGCTGGTGTGAGGACCCACTATGTGGAGGTGGGCACTGGACCACCTGTTGTGTTGTGTCACGGCTTCCCTGAGAGCTGGTACTCCTGGAGGTACCAGGTAAGCGCATACGCATGCAAATGGACTTTTTTGTTTGTTATCCTTTTGGCCTAAATGTCTTACTGTACCTCTGTGCTGTTTACATTTCTGCCTAATAAAGTATTCAATCTATCAATCATCTACAAGCTTACAACATAGTGCATCACATCGATCTACTATTTTGCTATAATTTTATTATCAATTTAAAATTGACCTATAATGACGTGGCCAAAATAGTGATGCCAGGTTGAAAAATTATTAAAATATATATATTTTTAAGACATTGAATTTGTCTCTGTATTGGGAAATGAGTACGCACAATGTAAAAAATAAATAAAAATATATTTTGTATAGTTGTATATTGCAATAATTTGTGGTTTTCACAAAAGGTCAAGGCACACCTGGACTTGAACCACAGCAATATAGACATTTACACTGTGTGTAATAGGTTGTGTAACAGGTAACTAACCATAGGTTGCAGATGGTGATATGATTCTCTTCTCTTCTCTTCTCTTCTCTTCTCTTCTCTTCTCTTCTCTTCTCTTCTCTTCTCTTCTCTTCTCTTCTCTTCTCTTCTCTTCTCTTCTCTTCTCTTCTCTTCTCTTCTCCTAGATTCCAGCCATTGCAGCAGCAGGTTTCAGAGTGTTGGCTCTGGATATGAAAGGATATGGCGAGTCATCTGCCCCCGCAGGTGTGTGTTTGCTGAATGTTCATAATTTTCTGCCAAATGTTCACCTATTACGACATGCCCAGAACAGGGATGCTAGGGTTCACATGGTTAAGGGGAAGGGAAAGATATATTATACATGGATAAAAGATGAGTCCTTCATTCTTCTTCCTTCATTCTTTTGTAGTATGAAGTTACAAAATAACAGAATTCAAGGGACTTGCTTAGACTTGTTTTGTGGAGTTCCTGTTTAAAATTAAAAACAGAGGGGTAAGTAAGACTCACTCTACAAGAACAATACCCCTCTGTTTACGGTCGTACTGAGATAAATAATATTTTTCTAATCCATATAGTGATTCGAATTGGATTTAACTCCCAAATTTCCTGTGGTCCTGTAGTTCTGGGAAGGTGTGTGTGTGTGTGTGTGTGTGTGTGTGTGTGTGTGTGTGTGTGTGTGTGTGTGTGTGTGTGTGTGTGTGTGTGTGTGTGTGTGTGTGTGTGTGTGTGTGTGTGTGTGTGTGTGTGTGTGTGTGTGTGTGTGTGTGTGTGTGCGTGCGTGCGTGCGTGCGTGCGTGCATGCGTGCGTGCGAGTAGGAGTCATACTGTAGATGCATTTAAAATGTTCAATTGTCCTTCCTTATCTGCAGAAATAGAAGAATATTCACAGGAACAACTCATGCAGGTAACACACACACACACACACACACACACACACACACACACACACACACATGCATGCACGCATTTACACACACGCAACTTAATTAATTCATCATTTATTTTATATAATTCCATTAAATATGTCCACTGAATGATTCTTTTCAGGATCTGATCACCTTTATGGACAAAATGGTGAGTGACATGGTTATTTCATCCAAAGAGAAAAAACATTTTGAACTGAGTAAAGAGATCTCAGTGTTCTTCTAGTGGATGTAGCCTACTGTATAATAACGATATGTCTCCGTTTAGGCTCTCCCTCAGGTAACCCTGGTGGGTCACGACTGGGGCGGCGCCTTCGTCTGGAACATGGCTCAGTTCCATCCTGAGAGAGTTCGGTAGGAAGACACACACACACACACACACACACACACACACACACAGAGTTCAGGCCACCTCAAAGCAATAATCTACTCATGTGTTTGTCCCGTCGATATGCGGCCATATGTGTTTGCATGCAAATACATATGTGCATCGTGTATTTTCTGTGTATCGTGTATTATTATCTATGTGTGCGTGCGTGCGTCCAGGGCAGTGGCATCGTTGAACACACCTCTGTTTCCCGAGAACCCCAACGTTCATCCTATGGAGTTTCTCAAAGCCAATCCTATATTTGACTACCAGCTCTACTTCCAGAATCCTGTAAGTGTTTTCGTGTGTGTGTGTGTGTGTGTGTGTGTGTGTGTGTGTGTGTGTGTGTAGGGCAGTAGCATCATTGAACTTTCCACATTTTCCTGTGGACTGCAGTGTTCCTCCTATGGAGAAACTCAGAACCATTCCTGTATTTGACTACCAGTTCTACTTCCAGACCCCTGTAAGTGTTTGAACTAACAAAATAACTCAAATGAAAATAATTGAAGGGGGGGGGGGGGGAAAGAAAAAAATGTTAACGGAAAAAAAAAAAAACGAGGCTTTACAGAAAAAGGCAACATTCTTTTTTTAAATTTAGTAATGGCAAAAATAGCAAAATATTGTTCTGACCTTGCTGAATCCTTCCACTGCCTTATCCATATTACAATAAAAAAACAAGACTAAAACTAATAATAACTAAACTAGAAATAACCATGTCACTTACCATTTGTCCTTTATTTCCTGGATACCAAGGTGTTTTTTGCAATGGAGCCCTGCATACAAAAGGAACATTTACAGCAATATTGTATTTTTGAACATGAATTACACACAAACATCGACACAATTCAAAACACATGCATTTAGCTTCTTGCAGCATCAAATCTACCACAAAATTCTTAAATGCATCAAAGGCGACAAATCAATCCGGCTTCAAACTGTCCCGACATTCTTTACGTACATATGGTGCACACATGCTGAAGGCCATATTACAACGCTTTGTTCTGGTTCCCATGTGTGCACGTGAAGGGTGTAGCAGAGGCAGAGATGGAGAGGGACTTGGAGAGAACGTTCAAGATCTTCTTTGTCAGCAGCGCAGACGCAGTAAGCACACACACACACACACACACACACACACACACACACACACACACACACACACACACACACACACACACACACACACACACACACACACACACACACACACACTTCTTTATTCTTTAAGTTTTAAACCCACATGTACAAATATTGATATATTTTGATATATTTTTCATATGGTTAACACACTTTTTTTTATTTTAAGTTGTTAAATTGTGATATTATGAAACATAAATATCAAACATATCATACATATCAGAAACATTTCCCAAATGTGAATGCATGTACTGTATTTAATTGAGTCTGGAGGGATAAAACATACACCCTCCATGTCTTTACTGAATGCTGTGACCGTGTTGTTGTCTACAGGGCACTCTACCTGATATCAGCACTTCTGGAGTATGTGCTAGAGGTGAGAGCACAAGGATGATAATCAACTATGTGTTTTGATGTGTTATGTTGCTACATGTGTTATGTTGTTGTTAACGACAAAAATAATAGCTAGAACAGAGGTTCTCAAACTATGGTTCGGGACCACAGGTGGGATCGCACGTTGATAACTGAAAAAATAAAATTGTATCCTTCCCATTAAGTTTTAAGTCTTAAGTTTTAATTTGTTAAAAAGAATAAGCGCATCCTGTGAGTTTTCTGTGTTTGTTTGTTTTAAGGTTCTGACAACCGATATAGGCTATATACAGTACTGTATGTTTCCATTTACCGGTACAGAAACCCATTTTTTTAGCTTTTAAATTATGTTGATAAGACAATATCAGCAGGAACCACGGCACTGCAAATGCATTGTGTATTAAATATGTCTGTATAGGGCTACCAATGTATGCTTTATTTTAAATATGCTTGACAAAAAATAGGGTCACCAAAACATTTTCAGCATAACATGGATTACTGGCTGTTATAGAATGTCAAATGTGAATAAACTTGGTTGTGGTTGTTTCAGTAGATGGTAGATGTTCTAATCAGAATGCAACAGCTTGGCTGTTAATTAAAACCAAGAAGAGCAGAGCACCAATTTTAGCCTCCATTCATAGATTTGCTGAGCGGGATCCCCCAGGGGTCTGTACGTGGACCCCTTATTTTCTCCCTCAACACCAAATCTCTTTTCCAAAATGTGCACGTTGTGAGCTTACAGATCAACCATCTACAATGTTTCTGCCCGACAGCAACGCTATAATAAAAAAGTATACAATGTTTTACTGTGGTACAGTAAATGATATGATACTACGATATACTATGTTGTATTGTGTTATAATACTACAGTATGTTGTACTGTGGTGAATGATTTAACACTATGTTGTATTGTGTTATAGGTGGGTTGTTTGTGGGCCTTCCAGATGAAGTGCCCAGAAGCTCCATGCTGAGTGAAGAGGCGTTGCGGTACTACGTCAGCCAGTTTAAACGCAACGGATTCAGGTACAACAAAAACAAAACGATTGTATTTTCTCTCTCTTCCTCCTTCACTCACCACCATGCTCTCTGTCACTCACCCACTAGCCTCGGAAACCCAGGCTTTTTTTTTTGTTACAAAAGAAAAAAAGCCTGGGGGAGCGATGCAAGAACGATGGTCTTGGACCTTGTTATCTCATAACCAATCAGAGTGCAGAGGGGCGTCGCTCTAAATTTGGTGACGTCAGCGTGCTCCGTGCACAGGCCGAGGGGGGGAGGGGAGGGGAGGCGGGGACATAGATTGGTGAAGCAATAGGAAGCCACGCACAAATCCAGGCGGCTGTGTTTGGGTCCGCCCTTCAAGACCATGGATTGAGCTCGTAGCCTCAGGCTACTCACCCACTAATGTGTCTAGTTAGTCAATTAAACCCATAATTATTGCTTTCTGGTTTTCATTAAATGTATATAAAGCCAGAGTTATGAAACGGATATATAACGGACATTTCTACAACCAAATGGTGTTTTGTCATCCTGTCATTTGTCTGGATTGATGTGTATACGTTTTGGTTGCCATGTCAACATGAAGGGGCGGGCACCTTGCATGGCTCACTGAAATGGTTTTCTTCAGCTTGACATATCTGTGTAAACCAGTGGTTCTGAAAGTGAGGTCCGGGGACCACCAGAGGTCCTTGGGGTGGTTCCAGGGAGACTGGCTCTCAAAGTGGGGTCCGGGGACCACTAGGGGTCCTTGGGGTGGTATCAGGGGGTCCCCAACAAAATCGGTTATTATAGGATCAAATTCAGTTGAACCACTTCAACCCTATTTGAAAATAGACGATTTACAAGCTCACAACGTGTCTTGTAGATCGCCTATTTTCAAAAAATCTTTAGATTTTTTTTAAATGTTGAATATATTTGAAACATTTTATCAGCACAAATCTTGTATGGGGTTCCTGGCACAAAATATTTTTAGATGGGGATCCGTGGCCAAATACATTTTAATAATAATTTGACAAGTTTGAGAGCCAATGGTGTAAACCAACAGTGCAGACACTGATGCAACTTGATGACACAAACGGACATGCACGCGCGCACATACACACCCATAAAGTTTACATTCTTTTCTGTTTGGTTTGTCAGGGGACCGTTGAATTGGTATCGCAACATCGAGAGGAATTGGAAGTGGAAGTGTTCCCGTCCCATGGGGAAGGTTTGTTAAGATGCACAGTCACAATGTGATTACAGGATCATATTTGTAAAAGATTTTATGAATGAAATGAATTAACTACTTGTACTGTGTGTGTGTGTGTGTGTGTGTGTGTGTGTGTGTGTGTGTGTGTGTGTGTGTGTGTGTGTGTGTGTGTGTGTGTGTGTGTGTGTGTGTGTGTGTGTGTGTGTGTGTGTCTTAGCTGATGATGCCAGCGCTGATGGTGACGGCTGGGAAAGACCCCGTCCTGTTGCCTGTCTTCTCCAAGGGCATGGAGGAGAGGGTAAGTAACACACACACACACACACACACACACACACACACACACCAATACCTTTGAATTAAAGCTGAAATCCAGACCAACTGTTCTCAGAATACAAACAAGGTGTATCGGCCGTGTGCCATCCACTCAGCTTAACTCGTTGGCTTGCTTCTGATCTGTAGACACAACTTGTTGTGAACTTATAGATCGTTTTCAAAGAATTTGGTAGTTAATTGGCTTAACACTTTCCATATAGAGTGGCAAGGAAAAAGGAAGGAAAAACTCTAACTTTAACAGGAAGAAACCTAGAGCAGAACCAGGCTCTAGGGTGGGCAGACATCTGCTTTAACTGTGTCGGGTGAAAGAGAGAGAAAGAGGGTGAGAGACAGAGAGAGAGAAGAAGGCACAAGATGAACAGCAAAATAAAACATTTATAACAACACCAATAGTAACACCTAGCTTGGTGGAATAAAATTATAACAGCACCAATAGTAACACCTAGCTTGGTGGAGTTTCTCCAACCATGGTAAAGATGCAAGTCAATATTATGTAAACTGACTCTGGTACAAATGGATAAAATAACAAATTCATGGAGAAAAATCACAAATTGGAGCTAACAGTTCTACATCAATAATGATAAATGAGATTTTGTGAACTCCCTAAAAGGTTATAATAAAGAATCCTGTACAGTATATCCTTGGTGCACTTCAATTGTAAAAACGATCATAGGGCACATAGGGACCAAGGACACAAAGTCTGAAATACGGAAACAAGAAGAGGCAGAGTTTGTATGCACTACATATCTGGAATAAACTCCCAGAAAACTGCAGGTGTCCTAAAACTCACATTTATTTTCAATCAAAACTGAAGACTTGGGAAGACTGCAGTACCATAACGTTATTTTATTTGAGCTTATTCTTATGTTCTATTCACCCATCAACCATTGATAGTCATTTAAATTTTATTTTGACCAATCTGTATAGCAGAGTATCTTAATACAATATACACAACTGTGGTGGTTTACCAGCTCTTCTATTGAATAATGTATATCCTGGGTTAAAAACATAATTTATCCTGGTGTTTGGATCCCAGGGAGGATATGAAAGTGACGGATTGCAGCTTTAATAACTATTGTATTGTATTCAAATGTGCACTTTGCCTTAATGCTCTTAATGTTTTGTGTAAAGCACTTTGAATTGCCGTGTGAAATGTGTCATAGAAATAAACTTGCCTTGCCTCTCTTCCTGCTAGGTCCCCAACCTGACCAGAGGGCACATTGAGGAATGTGGACACTGGACTCAGATGGAGAAGTATGTGTGTGTGTGTGTGTGTGTGTGTGTGTGTGTGTGTGTGTGTGTGTGTGTGTGTGTGTGCGTGTGCGTGTGCGCGTGCGTGTGCGCGTGTGTGTGCGTGCGTGAGTTTCATGAGTAGGGAAGACTGGTGTCAAAAGTAACACTATTTACATTTTCCTTCATAATATCCACACAGAGTGTGAATATATAACATACATTTTTCACATTGAGTAAAAGCATCAGCCTGTATGAATGACGCATCAACGATATGAATACTTTGATGCGAAATATTCGCAGATGCATTTTCAGATCACGCTTATTCACGCAGATCATGCTTATTTATCATATTCCCTTGTATGGATTTTGTGACTAGATTTGTGTGTGTGTGTGTGTGTGTGTGTGTGTGTGTGTGTGTGTGTGTGTGTGTGTGTGTGTGTGTGTGTGTGTGTGTGTGTGTGTGTGTGTGTGTGTGTGTGTGTGTGTGTGTGTGTGTGTGTGTGTGTGTGTGTGTGTTCCAGGCCAGCGGAGTTGAACAAAATCCTAATATCTTGGCTCCAGGACACACACAAAACGGCTGCGGTCACCGCGGTGCCTAAACTGTGAAGGAGGCTGGCGGGATGGACGGCTGAATGGAGTGGTGGGGTCGAGGAATGAAGGGGGAATGCGTCCGGGAGGCATTGGAACGAGGGATGTAGCAATGAAGGAAATGTAACTGAGATTAGTGTGATATTAGTGCCTGTGATTAATACTGTTGCCACAACTAAAGGTTCATGTTTTTTATTGTCACATGCACTTACAGTCACCTGTTATCACATTAGGTGTGTGACAGTTAATCAAACTAATTGATTTAATCAATTATAAGATTTTATTAAAATAATTGATTTTCCAAAATACCGAAAATATTCGCTCTACAATCACACAACGTGTTGTGATACAATGTGCTGTGAGCTTGTTGATCACCACTTTTGCACACCTTTGGTACAACTAAGTATAAAATAGGGCTTAAGTGATTGATAGATTAATCAATTTAGTCATTTAAAAAACAAATCTTATAAACATAAAAACTAAAAATATAAAGGAAAAAAAGTAATTAAAAAAAGTAGAGAAGTAAAGTAGAAAAGAAGTTAATCCATAGTTGTAGACCTGCAGTACTGAATACTGTGGTGTTCCTGTATATGTGATGGTGTCTGGGAGTCACAGTCCTTGTGGCCCGCATCACTATTCTTAGTTCAGGACATGTTATCACCTGTTATCCTGTGTTACAGGATAACAGTACATATGTGTGGCATGTTATCACCTGGCATTGCCCTGGTGTACGTCAGCTCATGTAGGTCATAGATTCATCGTAATCTCAATTCAACTTGCACAACTCTCAATGAAGCCTTACTGTACATCTACTGGTGAAATGCTGGGCACTGAAATGCTATTTGCTTAGGGTACTGATGGTGCCAGGGGATGTAACTCTTTAATCAAGTTGTAGTGACTTCACTTTGCATCACCACCACCCAATGAATCCTTTCCAAATCACACCACCCTATAAACCTAGCTGTAAGTGTATTGTCATCAAATAATGAAATTAGCCGATCTACAAGCTCACAACATGATGCGTTGCGCTTGTAGATCTGATATTTTTGCCAAATGTTTGCGTAATATTGCCAAAAGTTCTTCCCTTTTTCCTGAATGTTCGCCTATTATGACATGCCCAGAATAGGTGTGTTTACCCATCTATGATAAATGACTGCTGTTAGGTCTATAGTAGATGGCCTGTGCAGTACCGTTTTTCACCAATAGATGTCAGGCGTTGCACATTTTGGGGTATAGGTTTTAGTTACCCTTTAGCAATGTGCACTTATATTTGAAGTAATCATCATGATTGTATGTTTACTCAGTACACCATTAACACAGTTTTCCAATAGATGTCATTTATGCCATTTGTATACAATTTTTTCAACCAAGGACTTACTGTTCATACCTATTACTACTACACTTTGAACAGTGTAAACATAGTTTGCTTAAGCTGTAATGGAAGTATAGAACTTATTTGAATGAATAAAATGTTGTATAGCACTTTGGTTGGCTTCGGTCATTGTAATGTGCTCTATAAATAAGATTTGAGTGGAGTTGAGTTGAGTTGAGTTCTTTTAACCAATATGTGTATGGTAGAGTACATTGATACAATATAGCTAGCACATCTGTGAGTAATGGATAACTGTTACTGCATGGAAAGATGGCACCACGAATTGGCTAAAAGGTATGTGGATACTGAGTGATGTCAAAATGGGCATGTGGACACCAAGCTGTGATCAGCACCACCTTTGCATGCAGTGCCTACATTAAGTACTTGCATCTTTTGGTACTTGGTTGGTTGGGACTTATGTCCATACTCTTCAAAAGAGAAATGTAGACCCTGGTGTTGGGTAGGGGGGCAACTACTGCTTGGCAAGTACAGTAGTAGGCTACTGTCGGAAGGCCATAAGCCCAATATCTACCCTGGACAAAATATTGTTGATGGACCATTATTGATCAAATGGGGGAAATTCAGTTGTTCATGGCATATGGATCTGTTTTTATATCTGTTTATGGATGATTTTGGTATAGACACATTTTATTATGTTTTAACTTTGAAAACCATATTGCCAAGATACAAAGTCAAATTCTGCACAGAGAGAAGACCACCACAGGATATTTCGACCACTCTTAAACCCAAGTGTGCAGCCATGAACTTGACCCAGAACTTGAAATGTTTACCAAATGTTGCCCCTGCACACAGAAGAACTCTTTTCCAAGGAGATGTTTGTGAAATGTTATTCTTCTCGTAGCTGGCCATCTCTGGAATTATCTCTACCGTATCTTTGATAAATGTGGATTGTTGTGGATAGGCTCTATGCACAGCAGCTAATGTGTGAAGACAATCACAGGTGTTACCAATGATATTAATGAAGGCTCTGTTCCATTCTGGTCAAACAGAGTCAGGGTGCATATTGTGCATGTTGGCTCACTGGAAACACTCTGCTACACCAGTGGGTCTAAAATTTGTGTCCAGGGACCCTCATGGTTCCAAATGGCCCCTTATGGGTGTGTAACTCTCAGAGTTATGGGGTTCGTGGAAATTGAAATATCTGAGAACCACTGTGCTACACTAAATTGAACAGAGCCTTCAATTAGTATCATTGGTAACACCTGTGAAGGAACAGGAAGTGATAATATGGGTGCTGTGCATAGGGCCTATTCCGGGTCCTCCGACCTGCGTTGCCCATGACAACGGACGATGTCTGGAGGAAGTGGGCCATGCCGAGGCTGTTGCCTCGAGAAGTCAAAACAAGATGCCCTTTCGTGTGTGTACTCTGAAATGTCAACAATCACTTAATATTAACGACGACACACCGCCTTGGAAAATGTGGAGAAACTTGGAATCATCCTTCGAATAGGTCGCTTTTTTACTTGCCTTATCTCTCTCTTTTGTGTAAACTTGTTCATATACAATACAATACAAATGCAAACCCATTCCCATAAAGTCGTTGTATTGTCCTTTTTATCTTTTGAGTTTTTACTGGTTAAGTAGGCTACATATTTTTAATCCAACGTACAAAAGTGCATCTTTTAACCAGGCTACTCTGTGCGGCCAAGTCGCTTCTATGGGCTGGTTTTCATAGACCTGGTTGCTTATTTCTCTCGCAAAATCTGGCAACAGTGCAGAGGGCGAAATTTGGCAAGAGAGTGTATAGAGAGAGAGAGTGCCGTCTTTCATATTTAATTTCCTCTGTTGTCACAGCTAAACTGAGACTTTAAAATGTAAGCAAGTAAATTCAGAACTATCAATATCTACAGAAGAAGAGCTGTTTAAGGGTTTTAAAAGAGAGATGATCTCCAAAAACCTTTCAACTTCGTCAGAGGAACATCTAGAAGAGATCTGCCAGAGACCCAGACCAATGGACGCCATGTTGAAACCTGTAATAAAGTTACACAGAATAGGTATGTACCGTTTAATATCACTTTAAAGTTTTATTCATGTTTAAACCTGTAATAAAGTCACACAGAGTCTGTAGGCTACCGTTATATCACTTTAAAGTTGCATTTATGTTTTAAACCTGTAATAAAATCAAACAGAATAGTTATGAATGTACCGTATTATATAAAAGTTGTTTATGTTGAACCATGTAATACAGAGAGTTAGGCTACACAGAATAGAATCTATGCCGTTTTTATACGGCATAGACTCGTCACAGAGACAGACAAACAGTGCAAAATAGGGCATTAGATAGCGTGACAGATAGCGTGACAGACAGGACAGGTGGGACAGATAGCGTGACAGACAGGACAGGACACCTGTCCTGTCCTGTCTGTCCGGCAGCTTTTATTAGACATAAGGAATCAGTGTGGTAACCACCAACCGATATAGTAGGGCGGCGTAGCACGACGATGTTCATTTTTGCGATGAAAGCGCAAATTTTGGCAGGAGTGTTGATAGATATATGTTGAACAAAACTGGATATTGGGACATGACAAATTCTCACCCTGGTGGGCGTGGCAGACATTTTTCAGTTGATCAAATCCTCCTAATTGTTGTCCTTGTAGGCTAAAATGTTGCATGATGTATGTGAGTATGAAGGTGTGTGGGTGTGTTCATGCTAATTGCCTAAAAGGGGGCGTTGCAATGGGAGTGGCCTAGTTAGCAGCAATATTTTGGAAGGAGAATTGTTCAAATAGTGATACAAGTTGGAAATTTGGTACAAATCATCTTTGGAGATCACGCTTCGATTTAGAAAACCGGGCCACTCCTAAATCAAAGATGGCAGCCATTTTTTTCCCAAGATGGCCGCCAACATTAGACATGTTTTTGCATTTCTGCATATCTTTTAATTATTTGAGGTCAATCACCAAATAGCACTCCCATAGTATGTTTTTGAACATTTTCAAACAGGAGTTACCATTTATAACCATCTAGATTAAAACATTTCAAAAACACGCCATACAACTGTGCTCACAGTCAAACTCAGGGACAAAATCTCATGACTTCTGAACATGTATAAATGTTTTCCCATCTAGTTCTGTGTCTTCCTCGGTGACTCCAGCCACCTGCATGTCGTCTCTCACCGCATCCTTAAACCGCCGCTTTGGCATTTGGCCTTTCGTCAGTGCCACCGTTTCCAAGCCGTACAGCATCATGGCTGGTCCCCCTACCGTCCTATACATCTTCCCTCTCACTGGTATCCTTCTGTTACAAATAACTCCTGCATAAAGAAAAACATCACATGGATGCACCTGGGACGTATCATCAGGGTTGTAGCCTGGGGTCGATGGGTGTTTCGGGTCTCGCAACATACACCCTCGCAGAGGTGACCAGCTGGGGTTGATCAAACCCCCGACTTACATCCCAGTAGCTACCCACTGTCAGTCCTCTTAGGGCAAGACAGGGCCTCTCAGTCCGCTTATCCGGGACTACTCTGCCAGGACTGGGGGAGAGCGGAGGCTCTGGCACGTGGAGGGACTAGGCTCTGTGGGTTGCCTCCTGGCCGGGCTCCTCCTTCGTCTCACAAGGTCCAGGACCCGAGCGTTGCACCAGACTCCCCTGTTCCAAACATTTCATTATGGCGTGATGGTTTCTTGGGCCGTGGTGGTACTACAGGCTCCAATTTTGGCTTGCTTGAATAGCCCTCCTTAAAGGCCTCACTATGGATTTGTTGGGCTTCTCCTCACGGAAGACACAGGCTAGTGCGCTAACCCATATTGCTCCCGGATGCTGTCTACATTCCGGCTGTCAACCGTCTCTCCAGTGGTCACCAAACTATTCCTGGTTGTCACATAGTCTATTCCTAGGGGCCACTATGAATAGAATAACACTGACACTTTCCTCCATCCGTCCCCTCAAAGTAATCCTTCCATCTTCTCAACACACTGTCTTCGGTTGTTAGAACATTTCCATCCATCCTTCATTACCTTAACCTCTTGCTCATCCTTCCCATCTCAGTGCCTGTCGAGCCAATCGGTGCAGGTCCTTTTCTCCCTCCTTGGTGTCCAACCTTTCATACAACTACTCATACTCTTTTCCTTAACCCTCACCACCTTTCTCTCCACCTTACCCCTTATCTCTTTGTACTCCTCCCTACTTTCTTCATTTCTCTGGCTGCCTTTCTTATCTCCTCCCTGAGCTCCACAGAGCATTGTTCTTTCTTCATCTTCACACCTAACATCAGCTCCCAGTACCAACCACAGGACTCAAGCCATGCTACTCGATACGCTGAGTTGGCACCTTCACCGTAAATGGTAACTCCTGTTTGAAAATGTTCAAAACATACTATGGGAGTGCTTTTTGGTGATTTGGTCATTTACCTCAAAGAATTGTAGGCAAAATTATGCAGAAATGCAAAAACAGTCACATTTTGGCAGCCATTTTGAAAAAAATGGCTGCCATCTTTGATTTATGAGTGGCCCGGTGTCCTAAATCAAAGTGTGATCTCCAAAGATGATTTGTATTAAATTTCTCGCTTGTATCACCATTTGAACAATTCTCCCAAAAATATTGCTGTTAACTAGGCCACTCCCATTGCAACGCCCCCTTTTAGGCAATTAGCATGAACACACCCACACACCTTCATATTCACATACTTGAGCAACATTTCAGCCTACTAGGACAAAAACTAGGAAGATTTGATCAACTGCTGGTGGCCAAATAGAAAAATGGCTGCCACGCCCACCAGGGTGAGAATTTGTGATGCAAATTTGGCGCTTTCATCGCAAAATTGAACGATTAGGCTGATTCCTCTTGCTACGCCGCCCCACTAATAGTTCTCAAGGAGCAGCTGAGCACGCTTGGTCTGCTGTGCAATGCGTGCCGCGCCGGGACCCCGGCCCCGTTTGCAGGCACTGTGAGGCGGACCCGCAGGCGTTGTAGATATTGTGCGTTCGGAAATTGCGCACCGGAGCACACTCGCCTATTAGTTTGTATTGACCAGTGCGCTCAGTGCTGTATTTCCGAATGCACATGGTTGTTGTAGCAGAGCAAGGAAGAGGGGGAAGCATGGAGGAGCAAATGCGAGGCTTAGAGCTAACCCTACTAAGCCGTCAGTCCGGACCGTTGTGTTAGCGAATGTTCGCTCAAGCTCACAGTGCTTAATGAGTCTTCCAGTTTAGTAGACCTTGTATTGTGAATTTGTACTTCCATGTACTGTTGTTCTCATGTCTTACTAAATAAAGTACATCAATCAATCAATCGCGCTTTGAAAGGCAAAATGGATGACATCAGTCAGTGGAGAACGTCTCATCGGGGAATGAGAGACTGCTGCGTCTTCATTTTCACGGAGACGTTTCTGAAGGACAATATCACAGGGCTGACGCTCAACACAGAGCGGACAGATCAGCCGCATCTACGGGGGAAGTGAAGGGAGGAGGCGTGGCTGTGTACACAAACAACTCCTGGTGTCGTGACGTCAGGAAAATCGGATCATTCTGCGATCAAAATGTGGAATACATAATTTTAAGATGCCGTCCCTTTTACATGCCGCGAGAGCTGACAGCTGCTTTTATTGTTGCTGTTTATGTTCCACCCAGCGCGAATGTAAAGGATGCCAGTTATACAGAGCTATCAGTGAGTTGCAACTGGCCCACCCTGATGCTTTTTATTTGGTGGGGGGAGATTTTAACCAGGCCTTTAATCTGTCCTACCAAAATGTTATCAGCATGTGGTAAGTGTGCAACAAGGGGGAAGAACACCTTGGACAAGGTGTACACAAATATAAAAAATGCTTATAGAGCAACCCCCCTATCACATATTGGAGGTTCTGACCATCTGACTGTGATGCTGACGCCCACCTACAAGCCCAGGGTGAAGCAGGAACGTCCAGTCATAAAGGCGATCAGAGTATGGCCAGGGGGAGCTACAGAAACATTACAGGTATGCTTTGACTGCACACTATATGGCATGTTTTTAGAGAGGCAGCGACATGTGAGGGCGTCACAGATTTACAGGAATACACAGAGTCGGTGACAGGTTATAACCAAGTGCATAGACGATGTGACTGTAACAAAGACGATAAAAGTACGTGCCAGTCAAAAACCATGGCTGACCAGGAAAACACGCACACGCCTACTAGTGGAGGCGTTTCGCGCCATACTTTGATGGAATCGTGCACTTTACGATAAAAGCATGAAATTTGGCACACAGTTAGGGCATGCCATAAGGAACATTTTTGGCTATAGGGCCATCACAGATTTGTCCTGTGGTAACCATGGCAGCCATTTTCCAAAATGGCCTCCATCTGCTGTTATTTTACCAATAACTCAGGTTCCAGACCACCTAGGATCTTGATTCTGGTGACTAATCCTACATTTTCAAGGATGAGGAATACAGTGGTACTATTTAGTTTTGTCCTGTGGTAACCATGGCAGCCATTTTTCAAAATGCCCGCCACCTGCTGTCATTTTACCAATAACTCAGGTGCTAGACCACCTAGGATCTTGATTCTGGTGACTAATCCTACATTTTCAAGGATGGGGAATACAGTGGTACTATTTAGATTTGTCCTGTGGTAACCATGGCAGCCATTTTTCAAAATGGCCACCACCTGCTGTCGTTTTACCAATAACTCACATGCTAGACCACCTAGGATCTTGTTTCTGGTGACTAATCCTACATTTTCAAGGACGGTACAGACTTGGACCTCCTCTCTGTCCCCAACACAAACATGCGAACCTTCGGGGACAGAACCTTCAGTGTGGCAGCCCCCACCCTGTGGAACTCCATCCCAATAGGGATTTGCCATGCTCCAACACTGCACTTCTTTTAAAGCTGCCTTGAAAAGACACCTATTCTCTCAGGCTTATGGCATATAGTTGTTTGTTGTTTGTTTGTTCATTTGTCTGTTAGTTGTTCATTGTTTTGATGTAAAGCGTCCTTGGCTTTATGAAAGGCGCTATATAAATTCAAGCTATTATTATTATTATTATTATTACAACATGCTAGTAGCTACATAACTACATATATCTGGCATTCAGTTAATTAAATAATAGTAAACCCATCAAAATGTGTAATGATGTAGTACTGTACATGTTTTCAAACTGTGGCACGTGAGAGTCAAGAATGCAGTACTTCACTGTTTCTTTTATTAGTAGTAGTATTGCATAATTATTTTCAATGGACTATAGAGCGTGCCAAAAATCCTGAAGGGGGCGTCAACAAGTGTCTTTTGGTAGCAGCGGACATCTTTGAGGGGTATAAACCAGGTTGACTTAACATCGCCCAAAACAAACATATCTGCGCTACTATGCCACGCCCCCCCCCCCCCCCCCGTGGTGACGACGCGTTGGCACGCTCTATAAGACACAACAAAGGCAGAGTACTCATGAGTCATAGCCTAATGGCATATTCAATAAAGCCAGATAATCTACACAATGTTAGTTGCACAGTCCACCACAGTAGCAAAGAGCAGTACACTGAAGTGCTGCCTTAACACATCTGTATTGTCCACTGCATCCCTTGTTGCAACCACAGTGGAGCAGTTCCCGACAGGCCAGGCTTGCTTCTGGCAGTGTGGTCCAGTGCACTTCCCATCCACCTTTATATATTTATTACCTTTATTGTGAGATCACAGGTTTACAAGTGTAAAGAAGTGGATTAAATTATTTGTATTCACCTGTCTCCTTCCTCTTCCACCCCCATTCACCTGGGGATGGGAGTTCAGGGGCTGCAACCATCGCCTGTCCCCAGCAGTGGCCAGCTTGGTAGGCTGCCCTCTTTGTATGTTGAATCAGTGCAGCTCATGTTCGGGGGAGTCCATCAATTGTTCTGCCCTTCTGGGTGAATAGCTGCTTCCGTGCTTGATTCACTGATGCCTGGCCGCTAATGCGGTCATAGAGCAATACCATCAAATCGCTCCAGAGGCTCCATCCAGTCATCTATTTTGTCTGGGGTGGCAGCTAAGGAACTGAAGGCACTTGTGACGTCACCATAGGTTTTCCAGGTCTCCCATGCCGTCTTCTTGCCTCTGCCTCCAAAAGATGACACTGTGTCACATCCAGTAAAGGCATGGAACATGGGTAAGGCTAAGCATCGATCTGGGCCTAATGCCAAAGTTACGGAAACTTTTCCCAGTTCCAAAAGCAACCCACAGCTCAGTCAAGTGGAGGAGTTGGGCTGCCGTTACTGCCAGGACCAGCACATCCGTTTCTACTGTGCGTATTGCCACCTTGCTATACCCTTCCTTCACAGCATCTTCTAGGTGTAATATGACGCAAGTATCAGCTTCCTCATGTACTGTAGTTAGTTAGGTAGTTACTAGCATGTTGTAAATAGTACCACTGTATTCCTCATCCTTGAAAATGTAGGATTAGTCACCAGAATCAAGATCCTAGGAGTTATTGGTAAAATGACAGCAGGTGGCGGCCATTTAGAAAAATGGCTGCCATGGTTACCACAGGACAATTCTAAATAGTACCACTGTATTCCTCATACTTGAAAATGTAGGATTAGTCACCAGAATCAAGATCCTAGGTGGTCTAGAACCTGAGTTATTGGTAAAATAACAGCAGATGGAGGCCATTTTGGAAAATGGCTGCCATGGTTACCACACTACAAATCTGCGATGGCCCTATAGCCAAAAATGTTCCTTATGGCATGCCCTAACTGTGCCAAATTTCATGCATTTATTGTAAAGTGCACGATTTTTGCCCGAAACGGCCGGACTATACTATTGAGGGCCAGGGATGCTGCCTTTCGATCTGGTGATCCGGTGGCCAATAGGAAGGCAAGAAATGACCTGGAGAGAGGCATTAAAGAGGCAAAAGGACTGTACAGGCTCCGCAGCCAGTCCCCACTGACCCATCCCTTCCTGATCACCTTAATGCCTTTTACACACGGTTTGAGGCCACAAATGACAGATAGGCGCAGAGATTTACATCCTCATCCACAGACCAGGTACCTCAGCTATCCACCACTGAGGTCAAGAGGGCCTTTTCCAACATTAACCCTCGAAAGGCTACTGGACCAGACAATCTACCAGGCCGGGTGCTGAAAGACTGTGCAGAACAGCTAAAATATGCTTTCACAGACATTTTCAACATCTCTCTCAGCCAAGCCAGAGTACCTGCCTGTTGGAAGAGCGCCACCATCATACCTGTGCCCAAAACAAACAGCCCAGCCTGCATGAATGATTACCGCCCTGTGGCCCTTACCCCAGTCGTCATGAACTGCTTCGAGAGGCTTGTCATGGAACGTATTAAAGCAGGCCTTAGTGCCGACCTGGATCCATTCCCAACCATGTGACAGAGGATGCTATTTCCACCATGCTCCACATCACTCTGTTGCATCTGGAAAAGACAAACACCTATGCCAGGATCCTATTCATAGACTTCAGCTCTGCCTTCAATACCATCATACCACAGCAGCTGGTGGAGAAGCTGAGGGTGCTGAATGTGGGTAATAGCACCTGTACCTGGATCCTGGACTTCCTGACACCTAGGAGACAAACAGTCAAAGTAGGTAGCAACACATCAAAACCTGTTGAAGTGAACACAGGATCTCCTCAGGGCTGCGTACTGAGCCCCTTACTGTTCACTCTGCTTACACATGACTGCACGGCTAGGTTCAAAAGCAACCACATTTTAAAGTTCGCTGATGACACCACGTGGTCGGCCCCATAACTAATGAGGATGAAGCTGCCTACAGAAAGGAGGTGGAGCAGCTGGTGCAAAACGCACAATCTCGCCCTCAACACAGAGAAAACCAAGGAGATGATTGTTGACTTTAGAACAAGGATTAGGCCACAACACCATCCAATGGACATCGATGGCGCAGCTGTGGAGAGGGTAACAAGCACAACATTCCTGTTGACAGACAATCTGGCCCAGAGCAGCAACACTACTGCCATCACAAAGAAGGCCCAACAGCATCTCTACCCTCTCCGTCAGCTGAAGAAAGTGGACTTTCCCATTCCAGCCCTGACCATGTTCTACGGAGGTGCGATCGAGAGCCTTCTCACTTACTGTTTCACCTCCTGGTACGGTAACAGCACAGCTGTTGAGAGGAAGCAGCTAAACAGGACGGTGAGAACAGCGGAGAAGATCATCGGCACCTTGCTGCCATCTCTGGCAGACATATACAGACAGAGATGCATGAGGAGGGCAACCAACATCATCAAGGACACCAACCACCCCTCTCACAGCCTGATCTCCCTTCTGCCGTCTGGGAAATGTTACAGGAGTATCAGTGCCAGGACAGAGAGGATGAGGAACACTTTCTTTCCCCAGGCAATCCGATTCCTGAACTCAAATTTCCCTAGTAGCTTCAATCCACACTTAACATACTGCAATATTGTCTGGGCCAGTACATATGATTCCTACCTCCACAGTATTTATCTACTTCAGAAAAGATTTGTAACTGTTACTGGTATACAACTTTCTTCACTTACAGTAATTTACACACGAACAAATTGAGGTCACATCATGTCACATCCATTATCACACATTCCCTGATAACTTTTTTTTGGTTGATTATTTTTTATATTTTTATATTCCCTGTTTGCTTGGTTGCTCTATGGATTTGACATCCTGTAAAATGTCAACGATGTTGGCTAATTATTATCGGTCATCTTGTTATGGATAATCAGATATTTCAATCATATTGTAGATTAAAATGTTTATACTGCAATCATGTTATTTGTAAATTCTATATATTTATATTTTGTTGTTTACAAATCATGTTCTATTATGTCTTTTTTTATTGTGTTTTATACATACATGTAGGTAGAGAGAGGCCTCCTATAAGCCCTTTGGGCTTCTTGCCTCCTAAATCAAATCAAATCAAATCATACCTGTGGCTAGCCAACAAACGGCTTAGTAGATTTGACTGGCACTGCGTCTTGCTCTACTGGACCTATCCACGGTTGTTAAAACTTTTGGGCCCTTTTCTATAGACTTACACCATCAGCTGATCTAGGGCCTCGTATTGGGTGCACTGGGAGACACGTGCCATCTTTCCTCATACACAGGAACAAGTCATGGTGGAGGTTAGGTCTTTTCTAGATCCTGTGGAACTCATGAAGGATATTTGGATTAAACCTTTTACACCTTTTTGCTATATAGTTTTATTTGGTTAAAATATGTACACTTGATTGACCACACTGTATTGTTTTTTTAAAGATATTTTTGGGGCCTTTTTCTGCCTTTATTGATAGGAATATTAGACTGACAGGAAATGGGGAGAGAGATGGGGGAGGTGACATGCAGCAAAGGTCGCCGGGATCGGGAGTCGAACCCGCGACACGCTGGATTACTAGCCTAGGTGCCCAGACGGTTACGCCAACGTCCGGGCCACTACCACTGTATTATTGAAGCTCTTGAATGATCTTCTACATGATATGTAAAGTTGCTGAATGGTAACCAAAAGTTTTTTCTACTGGTGATTTACACAGATCACTACAGTGAGAGATCTACAGTGTCAAGAGAGATGGGCTCCAAAAGTCATTCAACGTCAGAGGAACAGCGAGAGATGGACCACGGACGTGGACTGCTTGATGCAATGCTGGAACCTGTAGTAAAGTTGTGCAGGATAGGTATGTACTCTCTTTTCTTTTTGACAGGTGATTTCCACTAACGACTGCAGAGAGAGATCTATGTTAACAGACGCACTAATTTGTTTTTATAAAATGAACAGCATGAATATGGAAATCTATTAACCTCTCCTATTCTGTTTTTGTTGCCTCCGAAAAGATCTGTTGCAGATTGATGATGTAATAATGAATGTGGAGGCTCATTTAATAACTTCTCTTAAACAAATCCGACACACAATTTAAATCCTCTGCAAAGGTCTTCACATTATGAAAATGGTATAACGAGAGAGAGAAAAAAACATAGTATTCCAGAAACTAGGTCGGTTATGTACTAGGAAAGAGTTAAAACCAGATATGTACCAGCGAACGAACCTTTGGGGCCAGCCAACGTATTGTATAATACATGTATGTATAATAGGTGACAGTTGCTCTCCCGTGTTGCTTTCTTAACTCTCAGCATAACATTGTTGGTGAAAAAGGAAAGTTACATAGTGCAGCTCGAAGCGGTTTTCTACATGGTATGTAAGGTTGCTGAATGGTAACTAAAAGTTTTTTCTACTGGTGATTTCCACAGATCACTACAGTGAGAGGTCTACGATGTCAAGAGAGATGGCCTCCAAAAGTCATTCAACGTTGTCAGAGAAACAGCGAGAGATGGACCACCACGGACGTGGACTGCTAGATGCAATGTTGGAACCTGTAGTAAAGTTGTACAGGATAGGTATGTACTCTTTTCTTTTTTTACTGGTGATTTCCACTGACGACTGCAGAGAGAGATCTATGTTAACAGATACTCTCATTTGTTTTTATCAAATGCACAGCATGACTGAGAAATATGGAAATCTATAACCTCTTCCATTCTGTTTTTGTTGCCTCCGAAGAGGTCTGTTGCAGATTGATGATGTAATAATAAATGTGGAGGCTCATTTAATAACTTCTCATAAACAAATAACCTGCCGGGACTCGCAATTTAAAGGGATAGTTCACCCCCAAAATGACTTTTTTTTTTGACAAAATGAGAGAGAGAAAAAATAGAGAAAAAAACAGCCTGGCTGTGCTAACTGGAGAAAGGCTATCTCACCTTCTAATTATACGCTTACCGATGATGGGTTGAGTTGGTTGCCCTGTGCAGAATCAAGATTTTTTTCCATTACATTTTATTATAGTGAGACAACAAATCACAAGAAGTTGTCTAAAGACACTTTACATATAGAGCAGAGACCCGACGTTGTCCCCCCCACCCTGAGGAAGCAATGTTGGCATGGAAAAACTCCCCGTTAACTGAAGGAAACCTCAGGCAGAACCAGGATCCAGGATAGGGTGGGTGACCATCTACCTTGACCGTGTTGGGGGGGAAAGATAGAGGGAGGAGAAAGACAGAGAGAGGGAGAGCCTACCAAGATGAAGGCGCCCCATCCAGCCCCTGGAGGTCAAGATAAGCTAAATACTCAATTTAATACCCGTTAATTTTGTAATGAACGTAATTGTTACCTCTATCACACCCAACTATAAACTCACTGTTCAGGGGACGCACCCTATCTTTGCCCTGCAACCCCTCTTTCCCTGCATGTCACGTTGAAGTTTAAAGATGGCACAAGTGGGCGTGTGTGTGAGACGACCACGACCATGATTGCTCTTCCGGTTGCCCTTGTCTCTCTACCATTAAAAGTTAGAACCTTACCAGTTGGCAATAGTGCACAGTTTGCATTTTATTTCAAAACAGTTTATATTGTATATTTCATGATTGATTTATTTCTTCTCTAATTCTGCACCCCAGATGTCTCCTCTGCCCAACTACCAGTGAAGAAACATACCTACTGTGACCAGTGTGGGAAAAACTTCTTCACAAGGGCGAGACTCAAATTACATCAGAGAACTGTCGTATATTATGAGGCATAAGACCGCGTGTTAGCAGGCTTGTTGATGGTAATAATGAAGTGGAGGAGAAGAGACAGAGACAGACGTCAGGGTTTCCAGGTTCTAGAATCTCCAGTGTGTTTATTCAGAGTCAGCAACAAACAACCAGCATTCAGAGGAGCAGCCAGGAGCAGAGCCCCTGTCCACCCCCCAGCCTGACGGCTTGTGAGAGTGTTCCTAAAGTCACATTACAGTTTACTTTTATGCCCTGTATTTCACATTTGCATTAGAACACAGACTGTGGGGTGGGGGAGAGCCCCCACCACCTGTTGATTAACTTCTTTGAACATTAGGTGACATGATTTGCAAGTGCATGGAGGAAGGGAGTGGAGACCTTTTGTCTCCCCAATTGGGAATGCTAATTCCACCCCCACCTGGCTAGGCCCATCAGCCACCTCTGAATAAGCTCTCCTGTGTACAGGCCAAAGTGGACTTGTGATCCCAGTACTGCTAACATATGGTTTTAGATTTGTACATTATGTTATGAGGGTTTTACTTTAGTATCATTTCTTAATATGTTTTAAATTGCACACTGTTCAGATACCACACAACTCATACAGGAGAGAAGCCCTTCCACTGTGACCAGTGTGGGAAAGGGTGTGTTACAAGTGGTCATCTCAAAGTTCACCAGCGTGTTCATACGGGGGAAAAACCCTTCCACTGTGAGCAATGTGGGAAACGGTTCACTGGGTCAAGCCAATTAAAGATGCATCAGATAATTCACACTGGAGAGAAGTCTTTCACTTGTGATCAATGTGGGAAGAGTTTTAACCAATATTATTACTTAAAGTCTCATCAGAAGGTAATCCATAGTGGAGTGAAACCCTACCACTGTGACCAGTGTGGGAAAAGGTTCAGCAAAAACTCTTATCTGAAATATCACCAGAGAAGTCATACTGGATATAAACCTTATTTCTGTGACCAGTGTGGGAAAGGGTTCACTACGTTAAGCTATTTAAAGAAACATGAACTCATTATTCACACTGGAATTAAGTCTTTCAGTTGTGATCAATGTGGGAAGTGTTTTAGCCAATATGCCTGTCACACTTTGTCCCAGTGTGGGTAGGATATGGCAGAATCACTGGAAGCAAACGCAGTCCTTAGATGCAAACAAGTGGTTTTTTATTCACTTTTTTTAGAAAGGAAGTCCCAGGGAAAACAAAAACAAACATAACAAATACAATACTGGCCCGATTGGCTCTAGGTCTGCTCCCTACTGCAGCCCTTCACTGACTGCCTGGGCAGTGGTAGACACCCTTCTTTTAAAGGCTAAGCCCCTCCCACTGGACCATACCAATCCTAAATTGATTCAATCAATTTACACAAACCAGTTATTTAATCTATGTCCAAAGACATTATACTTCACATTTAACACATTTAAAGTGTCCTCACATTACCACAATAATAATAATTCATAATAACAATTAGAATACCCCATTTCACTCAAACCCACAGTTGGTATGGTACAGCAGGTATGGACTGAGCATGCTCACTACAAACAGACAGGCACTATAAAAGGCTGCCTGCAGCTACACTCGGGTCCTTCGTCACTGCCCAGAACCAGGAAGCACTGTGGTAAGAGAAAGAAAAAAACAGTCAAACATTTGCCAAAAGAACATTCCCTGCAACTTCAAAATAAAGAACAATTTTACCCTTTAACCCTGTGTTGTGTGAAATCATTTAAGTCATATGTGAACAGAACAATAATACAGGAAACATACTAAAGCTGTTAAATGGAGTTTAGTGTGTGCACCTACCAAACTATCCTAGCATGCTACCTGGCTATTGTGTGTATGGTGTATTGTGTAGTGTTGATGTGGTTATGCAGTGTCAGTGGCAGGGTGAACTGCCACATTACCTCCCCCCTCTCCTGGCGCAGCCGTGGTGGTAAACCTGGACAGGTAGTCCGCCAATAGGTTGGTCTTGCCAGATTTGTGCCGAATCCTGAAACTGAAGGGTTGTAAATCAAGGTACCATCTGGTGATCCTAGCATTGCGATCCTTCATTGTGTTGATCCAAGACAGAGCTTTGTGGTCTGTTTCAACATCAAACTCCCTTCCAAGGAGGTAATAGCGCAGACTTTCCAATGCCCATTTAATGGCTAAGCCCTCCTTCTCAATCGTTGAATACCTGGTCTCCCTGGGTTCCAACTTACGACTGAGATACAACACGGGTCTCTCCTTTCCCTCATCCCCTTGTAGCAAAACAGCTCCAATCCCAACGTCAGAAGCATCGGTCTGGACCACGAAGCGCTTCTGAAAATCAGGACTACAGAGGACAGGAGATGAACACATTGCATTCTTGAGAGCAGCAAATGACTGCTCACATTCTGGGGACCACTTAATGGGGTTGGGTGCTGCTTTCTGAGTTAGGTTAGTTAGAGGGGTGGCAAGAGTAGAGTAGTGGGGGAGAAAGTTGCTGTACCATCCTATAAGGCCTAACAGAGACCTCACCTGTCGTTTGGTGCGTGGGCGCTCTGCATTGCGGATGGCTTCGACTTTGTCCACGAGAGGGCGAATGTATCCCCCTCCCAACTGGAATCCGAGATACTGGACCTCACTCTTGGCCCACTCACACTTTTGAGCATTGAGGGTCAAACCTGCTCTTTCGATGCTCGTCAGGATCTGTCGCAGGTGTTGGAGATGGTCCTCCCAGGAATAGCTGAAGATGACCACGTCATCCAGGTAAGCAGCGCTGAAGGATTCCAAACCTCTGAGAACTTTGTCCATCAACCTCTGGAACGTTGCAGGCGCTCCATGAAGTCCAAATGGCATTACAGTGAATTGGTACAGTCCGGATGGTGTGCGGAATGCAGTGTACTGCTTTGATGTCTCCTCCAGTGGAATCTGCCAATAACCTTTGCAAAGGTCCAGGGTCGTTATGTACTTGGCATTTCCAACACGCTCCACCAGGTCATCGATTCGAGGCATGGGGTATGCGTCAAAGCAGGAGACAGCATTGACTTTCCTGAAGTCGATACAGGGTCGTTGAGAACCATCCTTCTTAGGGACCATCACCATCGGACTGGACCACTCACTCTCAGATGGCTCGATCACCCCCAGGTCAATCATCTTCTGGATCTCCTCCTTAAGAGACACTCCAAGCCTTTCTGGGATCCGGTATGGCCTCTGGCGAATGGGAGAAACGGCTTCCTTTAGGCGGATGGTGTGCTGGGACAGCGGGGTTCGCCCTGGACCCTCTCGGAACAGCCCAGGCATCTCCCACAGAAGCCTCTGTAACGCCTGTTGCTGTTGAGATGGCAGGTGCTCCAGGTGAAGGGTTTTCGGCTGGAGGAGTTGCTGTAGGTTTGAGTCAGACTCACCATCTTCCTCCTTAACCTGACGCACCAGTAACACTTCAGCCGGTGGAACCTCACGCTCCTTCCACTCTTTGAGGAGGTTGATATGGTAGACCTGGGTTGCTTTCCCCTTGTCTGCATGCGCCACCTCATACGTCACTGGTCCCATCTTTTTCAGCACCTGATAGGGCCCCTGCCATTTTGCCAACAGTTTGTTACTGCACGTTGGGAGTAAGAGTAGGACTTTTTGACCAGGTTTCAGCTCCCTCTGCCGAGCCCTTTTGTCATACCAGCACTTCTGCTTCTGCTGCGCCCTCTCCAGGTTATCTTTTGCCTCCTCCCGGTACTTCTCCAGGCGGTCACGCATTTGGAGCACATAGGACAGGATTCCCTCCGGCGCTGGGGTTTTGGTTGCCTCCCACTCCTTCCTCAAGAGATCCAGTGGTCCCTGCACCGGCCATCCATAAAGCAGCTCGAAGGGGGAAAATCCAGTTGATGCTTGTGGCACCTCCCTGTAGGCAAACAAGACAAATGGTAACCACTTATCCCAGTCTCGGCCGGTATCAGAGACAAACTTACGCAACATCTGTTTCAAGGTTTGATTGAATCGCTCGACCAAACCATCAGTCTCGGGATGGTATGGAGTGGTTCGAATGCCTCTGATGCCCAGTTCCTTCTGCAGCTGTTTCATCAGGCCAGACGTGAAGTTGGTACCTTGGTCGGTAAGGATCTCCTCAGGGACCCCTACACGGGAGAAAAGCTGGACAAGTGCACCGATTATCTTTGGTGTCTTTATGCTGCGGAGAGGAAAAGCTTCTGGGAATCGAGTGGCATAGTCACAGATCACGAGTATGTACTGGTAACCAGAGCTGCTCTTCTCCAGTGGACCAACCACATCCATGGCTATGCGCCGGAAAGGGGTACTGATGATCGGTAATGGGTGTAATGGAACCTGCTTGGGTTTGCTGTGTGTAGTGATTTGACACTCTGGACATGTGGTGCAGAAATGCTTAACATCAGTATACATAGTAGGCCAGTAAAACCGTGACCCCAACCTCATGTATGTTTTCTGCTGCCCTAGATGACCGGCCCATGGTACTGTATGTGCCAGATGTAAAACAAGGGACCTACAACTGGTTGGTACAACTAGGCGTTTACCTGCATCCCCCATTACATACAGAATGTCCTTTTCAACCATGAAATGTGGACCAGAGAGTTTGTTTCCCTCCCTATCCTCAACCTGCTTGTACAAGAGAGACAGAGAAGGATCAGACATTTGCAATTGGCGTATGTCATTTGGAATGTCCCAATTGACACTTAAAGGCTCAGGATAGGTCTCTAAACTCTCTGCCTTATGGAAGGTTCCTTCCATTTTCTCAATGCGGCGTTGACGCCGTGGTTTTTTTGGGCCTTTGGAACCACCCTCACACAGATCACCATCAAGATCTGGGAGGGGCTCCAGGCCAGCTTTAACCTGGGACCTTGTGACCACAGCACACATTTCAATTTTCTGTTTGTGCGCTGCAATTAGATCCCGCAAAATTGGCAAATCCCTCCCCAGGATACAATCAACAGATAAATGGTCAATAACCCCCACCTGTAGCAAAAATGCCTGCCCATCTACGCAAATGGTAACCTCAGATGTGGGGTATGGTTTCTGATCCCCGTGCACACATTCAATGTCAGTTTTGTTCCCATAGTCAATACCACTGTCGGGCAGATAGCCTTTCTTAATCAAAGACATAGAACTTCCACTATCCAACAAAGCTAACATTTGTACCCCATTAACAGTCACTGGTTGAAATGAGGCATCATCTGACTTCATGGTGCGTAATTCTCTAGACACAGCCTGGCGGGGCACATAACAGTAACCAGACAGTTTCGATTTCTTAAGTGGGCAGTCTGAGGCCTTGTGGCCAGGCTGCTGGCAGTAGTAACAGATGATTTCCCTGTTACTAGCCTGCTGCCTGTTTCTACCAAACCCCACATTCCCCTGAGTCCCATAGTTACCCTTCGGCCCTTCTTGCCGGTGGTCGCTTTGGCCTCGGTTGGGCGGACGTTGTGGTGGCCTGGCAGCTGGTGTTTTCCGGGCGTTGACGTACTGGGTTGCAAGTTTGGCTGCTTCCACGCCGGTGGTGGGCTCTCGCTCCTTGACCCAGGTGCGGATGTCAGGTGGGAAAACGCGCAGCATTTGCTCCAACACGATGGTTTCCCCGATGTCCTCCACGCTGCACTGGTCCGGCTTAATCCACCGACGATAAAGTCCTTTCAAGCGCTGGTAGGTTTCATTGGGAGACTCACTGTGGGGAAGAGAAGTGTCTCGAAAGCGCTGGCGGTACGTCTCTGCGGAGATATTGAACTTCGCCAACAAGGCTTCTTTCAGGTCCGGATAGGAGTCGGAGCGGTCCTCGTCCATGGCAGAATAAGCCTCCAATGCCTTTCCCGTCAGCAAAGGCACCAGCCTGCAAGCCCACTCAACATCTGGCCACGCCCATGTCTTCGCAATTCGTTCAAATCGGAGGAGGTAATTCTCCATGTCCTCCTCTGCTTGAAATGGAAGCATCTTGGGATCCTTACGGGGTGCTGGTGGTTGCTGCTGTAGTACCGGGGGTGCTGCTGGTGGCTCCTGCTGCGGTACTGGTGGTGCTGCTGGTGGCTCCTGCTGCGGTGCTGGTGCTGCTAGTGGCTGCGGCTGTAGAACCGGTGGTGCTGCTGGCGGCTCCTGCTGCGGTACTGGTGGTGCTGCTGGTGGCTGCGTAGCAGCTTGGATGGCTGCCCGTATGCCTCGCATTTCCCCAACCAGCAGTGCTTCTCGGTCCCTCTGCGAACCCATAAACCGCCGCAGTAGATGAACCACCTCCTGCTGGGCCGGTACTGCTCGGCGACGGGGAGATGACGGGCGACGGTGAGGTGACGGGCCTTCATCCTCCTCCCAGTCCAGATCCTCTGCCGCCTCAGGCTCCGGTTCCGGTTTTGCCGTTTTGCTCCTCGTTTGAATTTTCTTTCCCCCCACGGGGACTTTCTTTCGGGTGGCCATATCCCACCACTGCCACCAAATGTCACACTTTGTCCCAGTGTGGGTAGGATATGGCAGAATCACTGGAAGCAAACGCAGTCCTTAGATGCAAACAAGTGGTTTTTTATTCACTTTTTTTAGAAAGGAAGTCCCAGGGAAAACAAAAACAAACATAACAAATACAATACTGGCCCGATTGGCTCTAGGTCTGCTCCCTACTGCAGCCCTTCACTGACTGCCTGGGCAGTGGTAGACACCCTTCTTTTAAAGGCTAAGCCCCTCCCACTGGACCATACCAATCCTAAATTGATTCAATCAATTTACACAAACCAGTTATTTAATCTATGTCCAAAGACATTATACTTCACATTTAACACATTTAAAGTGTCCTCACATTACCACAATAATAATAATTCATAATAACAATTAGAATACCCCATTTCACTCAAACCCACAGTTGGTATGGTACAGCAGGTATGGACTGAGCATGCTCACTACAAACAGACAGGCACTATAAAAGGCTGCCTGCAGCTACACTCGGGTCCTTCGTCACTGCCCAGAACCAGGAAGCACTGTGGTAAGAGAAAGAAAAAAACAGTCAAACATTTGCCAAAAGAACATTCCCTGCAACTTCAAAATAAAGAACAATTTTACCCTTTAACCCTGTGTTGTGTGAAATCATTTAAGTCATATGTGAACAGAACAATAATACAGGAAACATACTAAAGCTGTTAAATGGAGTTTAGTGTGTGCACCTACCAAACTATCCTAGCATGCTACCTGGCTATTGTGTGTATGGTGTATTGTGTAGTGTTGATGTGGTTATGCAGTGTCAGTGGCAGGGTGAACTGCCACAATGCCAACTTGGTGATTCATCAGCGCATCCATAATGGAGAGAAACCATTCCACTGTAGCCAGTGCGGGAAAAGTTTCAGTCAATCAATCAGCCTCAAAGAGCACCTAAGGATTCACACTGGAGAGAGACCCTACCATTGTCAACAATGTGAGATGCGGTTTAAGAAGCTTCAGCACTTGAAGAATCATCGGCGCATCCATACAGGAGAGAAGCCCTTTCAGTGCAAGGAGTGTGGGGAAAGCTTCCGTCAGCTAAGTAGCTTAAAGAAACACCAGATGATTCACACTGGAGAGAAGCCATTCTATTGTGAATTGTGTGGGAAGAGTTTTCGAGAGTCTAAGACCTTAAAAATGCATAAGCGTACCCATACAGGAGAGAAACCCTACCGATGTGATCAATGTGGGGAACAATTCAGTCATCACCAGACCCTCAAGGGCCACTACAGAATTCACACTGGAGAGAAGCCCTTTAATTGTGATCAGTGTGGGAAGAGTTTTAGTCGGCGTGACACATTGCAGTTGCATCAACTCAGACACGCAGGAGTGAAGTCCTTCAGCTGTACTCAGTGTGGAAAAAGCTTAAGTAGTTTACGTTCTTTAAATATACATAACAGAATTCACACTGGTGAGACACCATATGAATGCAAACAATGTGGGAAGAGTTTTCGACATATTAATACATTAAAGTCTCATCGTTGTAAATAAATGTAGTTAGTCTCATCAGTGTACTTAATGAGGAACCTATGTTGGGAAAAACGTGTCTATAAAGTGGTCAGCTCTGGAAATGGATATAACTGAAAGGGAGTTTAAGTCTGGAAAAACTGAGGATCTGATCACTCAATAATAAAAGGAGAGAAAAGCCTTTATTAAAACAAGGCAAATGTCAACAGGTTTCTACCACAACAGGTCTAAATCAGGGCGAGGGGGGAGTTGAAGTCCATTTGAACTGCCTTTGTAATTGTAATTAATTCATAATTAATTAAAAAGTATGTTCTCACACAGTTATTTTTGTTTATAAATAATTTTAGAACAGTTAATTGAACTAATCAATGTAACTGATTTTTTATTGAATTAATAAAGTAATCAATTAATAACCGATGTAAGATAGGAGTGAAAATAGCCAATCATTTCTGTACAACAACCTTGCACGACTAAGTAAACAACACTTAGAGTGAAAATTGTCAATCTACAAGCTCACAATGCATCGCGATGTGATGTATTGTGAGCTTGTATATGGACTATTATCAGTATTTTTGCCCGACACTGTTGTGCGATGAAGTACAAACTTATGGTTAAGTGGTTTATCAAAAACATATTAGATTATTTGATTGATCAAAGAATGAATCGCAATCAGATTAATGCTAAGTTTTTGCATTGTTGACAACTGATGATTATTTTGGAACTTGAATTAAAGGGTATCAAGAAGACTCACTCCAAAACCAACTCACCCCGGGGGTAGGAAAACTCACTCCGGAAGACTCACCCCACAGGGGAGGAAAACTCACCCCCAAGATTTTGGGGGGTAGGAAAACTCACCCCAGGACCTGAGAAAACTCACTCCGGAAAACTCACCCCAATGGTTTTTAACTTTGTGGAAAACTCACCCCAATGGTTTTCACAGAATGCTTTCATAATGTGATGGTGAAAAATGAGAAAGAAAACCTTTCTTTGAAGGTATAGAATTACCAAATTATGTTGCTTTAAATACAAGGTCAAATGTCAAATTATGTTGTTCAATTACATTTAGCTAATTAAAGTGCTTAGAATGCTTTCATAATGTGATGGTGAAAAATGGTTTTAAAAAAAAGAAAACCTTTCTTTGAAGGTATAGAATTACCAAATTATGTTGTTCAATTATATTTAGCTAATTAAAGTGCTTTAAATACAAGGTAGATTTCATCAGAAAAGTGAACATTCCAATGTCAAATTATGTTGTTCAATTACATTTAGCTAATTAAAGTGCTTTAGATACAAGGTAGATTTCATCAGAAAAGTGAACATTCCAATGTGTTTATAATCAATGTGTTTATAATGCAAACAAATACTAACTTAACAAAGAAAAATTACGAAAAACTGAAGGTAAAACACAGGTATAATGTTTTGTTTTCTGTGTGAACACATTTGTGAGAAAAGCTTGTGTGTGTGTGTGTGTGTGTGTGTGTGTGTGTGTGTGTGTGTGTGTGTGTGTGTGTGTGTGTGTGTGTGTGTGAGAGAGATATTCAGACACTCAATATGCACACTATACAAATAGCATGGTCATTTGCTATGTGTCTACACACCTTGCCCCATCTACCTATAGATGTCAAACAATGAATGGGATATTAGTGTGTGATTTGCATACTGGTGATCATTAAGGGGAAATGGGATATTAGTGTGTGATTTGCATACTGGTGATCATTAAGGGGAAATGGGATATTAGTGTGTGATTTGATCATTAAGTGGTCTCCCCCCACCCCCCCTGCTGTGGTCAACCCCCCTTACACGCACTGAAATTTGTTTGATGGGGGCATCAAACAAATTTCAGTGCGTGTATGGGGGCTGCTGCCCGTCGTGACAGATGATCTAAGGGTTCTGGTAGGTTCATAGGGTTTAATCATGTCAGAGACATATGAGGGAGCTAGACCCCTGATAGATTTAAAAACAATGAGAAGTACTTTAAAAGTAATGTGTTCAAGTTTCTTAGTTCTAGTTAAAATTCTAGCAGCAGCATTCTGAACAAACTGGAGTTTATGTAAACACTGCTTTGTCAGTCCAGTATAGAGAGCAATACAATAATCCAATCGACTAGAAATAAAGGCATGAATTAGTAAAGTGTACACACAAAACTGTACACACAAAATGCTAAACCTGACACTCCCTTTGCAAGATGACTCCTTGCCATCAAAGGGCTCACATATTTTACTTACAATAAGTAAGTATCAATACTGCAATGTAGAAATACTCTGTTTGGGCTTTTCTGCTGAAATCAATATAATCTTGCCTCCTGTCTACATGGACAATGATGACAATAGTTTAAACACAAAAATATAATTGAACGACATAATTTGGTAATTCTATACCTTCAAAGAAAGAATTTAATCCAGTATGGATTAAACATGTCTCATTATGAAAGCATTCTGTGAAAAAGGAAAGCTCACAAGCCGGTAGATGTAACTTTTTTAAACATACAGACTTGGTGTAGAGGGGAAAAGTTAAACCCACCCACAAAACAAAAACTCACTGTACTTTACACCATTGAGTTTTTCTGGGGTGAGTTTTCCTACCCCCGGGGTGAGTTTTCCTACCCCTGGGGTGAGTGTTCCGGAGTGAGTTTTCTCATGGCCTGGGGTGAGTTTACCCACCCCCCGGGGTGAGTGTTCCTAGCTCCGGGGTGAGTTTTCCTTTTTGAGTTGGGGTGAGTTGGTTTTGGAGTGAGTCTTCTTGTATTCGAATTAAAGGAGCCATCGCCAAATGGGCATTTAACAGCGAAGAAAGGGAGTCTACCGGCACGCCTCAGCCTAATACAGCTAGTGAAGAGAAATGACACTGGAGCAGCTCGGACAGTTGAAGCCTTTTTATTCAGGTGCTAGTACAATAAAGAATGACTGACGTTTCGATCTTTCGATCTTCCTCAGACCCATATATACCCGTATATATGTATATATATATATATATATATATATTTTTTTTTTAAATTGCTACTATTCTACCTTTTTGTCTTGCAGTTTTCCTATAGTGTATATACTGTAAAAGATTGTTTATATTTGTATTGCAATTTAGTTTATGCCATTCATAGTAGATGTTCAGTACCGTTTTTCACCAGTAGATGTCAGGCTTTGCACATTTTGGGGTATAGGTTTTACCGTAGTTACCCTTTAGCAATGTGCACTTATATTTTAACTAATCATCATGAGTGTATGTTTACTCAGTATCTGTAAACCATTAACACACTTTTCCAAAATGCCATTTTACCTACCTATTACTACTACTACACTTTGAACAGTAAAAACATAGTTTGCTTAAGCTGTAATGGAACTTATTTGAATGAATAAAATGTTCTTTAACCAATATGTGTATGGTAGAGTACAAATACAATATAGCTAGCACATCTGCAGAGTAATAGTTACTGCATGGAAATATGGCACCATGAATTGGCTTGTTGACACCTAAAAGATATGTGGATGGATACTGATTGATGTCAAATGGGCATGCCATGTGGACACCAAGCTGTGATCAGCACCACCTTTGCATGCAGTGCCTATGTTAAGTACTTGCATCTGCAGTGGTTGGCTTCTCTCCCTACTCTTCCACTGAGAAATGTAGACCCTGGTGTTGGGTAGGAGGCCAACTACTGGTTGGCAAGTACAGTAGTACTGTCCGAAGGCCATAAGCCCATATCTCCCCTGGACAAGATATTGTAGATGGACCATTATTGATCAAATGGGGGAAATTCAGTTGTTCATGGCTGATGGATCTATTTCTGTTTATGAATGATTTTGGTATTAGACACATTTTATTATGCTTTAACTTTGAAAACCATATTGCTTATACTGCTGAGTGGTTGCCAGGGATGTTCTATTTGTTCAGTTACTGAACCACTACTATGCATACTGTGCATACTGGATGCATAGACACTAGACAGGTGACAGAGTTTAGACAGTTGACATTTACCTTGTCTACCTTTTTTAATTGCCTTATATTCTCTCTTTTGTGTAAACTTATAAAAAATACAAACCATTACCATAAAGTCATTGTATTGTCCTTTTTATCTTTCAAGGTTTTACTGGTTAAGTACATATTTTTATACGTTGGATTATTAATTATATGATTGATCTAACAATGGCAGTGCAGCTTTTAAGAAACACAGGGCATCCAGAAATTAGATACATTTTGGTAGTAACAACAATATGAATGATCAAATAAAGGCTACTCTGTGCGGCCAAGTCGCTTCTTTTGGGCTGGTTTTCATAGACCTGGTTGCTTATTTCTCTCGCAAAATCTGGCAAGAGAGTGCATATAGAGAGAGAGTGCCGTCTTTCATATTTAATTTCCTGCCAGAGACCCAGACCAGATCTGCCAGAGACCCAGTCACCCAGACCAATGGAAGCCATGTTGAAACCTGTAATAAAGTTACACAGAATAGGTATGTACCGTTTAATATCACTTCAAAGTTGTATTCATGTTGAAACCTGTAATAAAGTTACTCAGAATAGTTATGTACCATTTAATATCATTTTAAAGTTTTATTTGTGTTTAAACCCGTAATAAACACAGAATAGGTATGTACCGTTTAATATCACTTTAACGTTTTATTCATGTTTAAACCTGTAATAAAGTCACACAGAATAGTTATGACTACCGTTTATGTTAAAGTTTTGTTTATGCTGAACCATGTAATACAGATACACAGAATAGTTTAGGCCTATGCCGTTTTTATATCACTTAAAAGTTGTATTCACCTTTAAAGGGATATTTCACTTTCAAACATGCTTGGGGTCATTTTGACATCTACTTGGCCTTTGTGAGCACCTCAGACAGTTTTTAAGTTGCTTTATTCAATATTTAGATATTTGATATACATTTTATGAGACACAGTACACTTCCTATACAAACCCATTGTACCTTCAAACTCCATTTTAACCATGTTTTGCTTTGAAAACACCCGTCCTTGGTTCTGGTGTCTGATATTGTCCTTCTAATATGTGAGGGGCTGTGTTTTTTCAATCACTTTTTTCATGTATTTTTTTAAATAATTTGGGAAATGAAAAAAATTAAATGAAAAAGATCAAATAAAATAAATTAAATGAAAAAGGGATTTGAAATAACATGGCCCCTGACGATGTGACAACGATGTGTACTGACAGAAGGGTAGGGTTGGATATGCAGGGATTAGCCCGGTTGCTTAAGACCAGATATTTGAAAAAGGGGGACACGGCTGACAAAAGCGCCAATTTTTTTTTACGTGTTCTCCATCACCATAAGTTTCATTTTGGACGGGGAGCCACACCATCAAGATGGCAGAAGGCGGCCATCTTGGATTACAAAGATGGCCACCATGCAATATCTATAAAAGCCAATATCTCGGCTTCCAAGCCACTTAGAAGGTCAATCTTGGTGTCAAAATATACATTTTCTGGGACAAGGAATGCAATAAAACTATAGGGAATATCAATAAGTGACTAATTCAGCCAATATTAGATAATTTGGTAAATTCGGGCAATATATGTACACAATTATGCATGCTTCGTCTAGATTATGCACAACATCTCAGTGTGTGTGTGTGTGTGTGTGTGTGTGTGTGTGTGTGTTTATTAAACTTTGACAGATCTGACTCTTGTTATTTCCTATTTTTCCTATCTATTTTGTAGTATCGTTCCTATTGTTTCCTGTCTGCCTAGTTACTGTTTACCTGCCTTGTCTCTCCTCCCTGTGATTATAAGTTATCTCCACCTGTGTCCTGTTAGTCCCTAGGGTGTGGGTGTGTCTGGATCTGGTTCCTGCCAGTGTGACCACCTGCATTCACTCACCTGCAATCATGCCTACAGTACTTAAGCCTCAGTCTCTCTCCAGTCTCTTGCCAGATTGCCTTGTGTTTACCCAAGCTCTCAAGCATTGTTCAAAATCAAGTTTTTTGCCCTAACTGATCTCTGTTCTGTTTTCTATACTACGTTTTTGCCCAGCCCTTGCCGGTACCTCTGCCTTCTCTGACTGCCCCTTTGGTTTTCGACCCCTTGCCTTACACAGTTTAGATTTTTTCCTGCCCCTTGCCAATCTCGTCTCTTGCACACAATGGATTGGGCTTTGTAGATCTCCAAAAGAGTTGATGTGGTCTGGGATACTTACATCACCAGCAGCATAAAAGAGTCAACAAGGGAGAAGCGAGGCAAAGGGATACGACGGAAGGTGGCTGGTCAGAACAAGCTGCCGGGGAATTGGCCAGATTTCCTGCGTGATCCTATAAACAAGCAGGAACTCTTTACCTTTCTCTCTGGGAAGATTGCATCCACCGCCTGGCCAGAGGGCAAGCTGGTCTTCATCACATCTGGCATCACAGTGGTCGGCACAGACACCAGCCACTCCATGCTGCCATGTAACCACGAAGAGGCCGACACCAGGATATTGATTCACCTGATTGATGCCCTGGAACATGGCTGTTCTACCTGCTTGATACGCACTGTGGATACGGATGTTGTCGTTATCCTCATCGGCAAGTTCCATGCCCTGCTCACCAAGTATCCAGCTGCAGACATCTGGGTTGCTTTTGGCACTGGGAAGAACTACACCTATGTTCATATAAACACCATCTGCCATGCTCTGGGCAAAGACAAGTCCACAGCACTTCCCATCTTCCACTGTTACACAGGCTGTGACACAACATCAGCATTCTGCGGGAAAGGAAAGAAGTCAGCATGGGTGGCATGGAAGTCCTACCCTGAGGTCACCCAGGCCTTCAACTACATGGCAGAAAATCCATACACTTCAGTGACCATAGATGCCCAACACTTTCAGCTTCTTGAGCGTTTCACAGTCATCATGTATGATAAGACAAGTGATTTGGAATCTGTCAATGAAGCACGGCGAGAGTTGTTCTGCCAGAAGAACAAAACGATGGAACACATTCCACCAACGCAAGATTCACTGTTGCAGCACGTGAAGCGAGTTGTCTACCAGTCTGGGATCTGGTCCACGTCTGAACTGGCCCAGCAGCCGACACCCAGTCCAGAAGGATGGGGATGGACATTGGATGACAACAACCAGGTCTGGCTTCCTGTGTGGAGCATTCTACCGATGGCGTCAAAAGCCTGCAATGAACTGGTCAAGTGCGGTTGTAAACGTGGTTGTGGTGCAAGGTGCTCATGCAAGAAGGCACACTGGAATTGCACAGAGCTTTGCAGTTGTCAATGTGACAGATAATTTGAATGTCAATTCACTTCATGCTCCATTTTCTGTGTCTGACTGCTAACCGAGTTGAAAATTATGTAAATATGTTGCTAGAATGACCATATTTATTTGATCGTGGCACAAATAAACATCTAGTGGAATTCTCAATAGCTTTATTGCATTCCTTGACCCAGAAAATTTATATTTTGACACCAAGATTGACCTTCTAAGTGGCTTTGAAGCTGAGATATTGGCTTATAGATATTACATGGTGGCCATCTTTGAAATCCAAGATGGCCGCCTTCTGCCATCTTGATGACGTGGCTCCCCGTCCAAAATGAAACTTATGGTGATGGAGAGCATGTAGAAAAAATGTGGCGCTTTTGTCAGCCGTGTCCCCCTTTTTTTGTTAACAGCCCTGACTAATTGCTGGAGTTCAGAGAAGAAGTTAAGAAAGAGGGAAAGTAAAGAGTGCTTATGTTGAGGATATGCTTCTGTTTATTTGCTTTCTAAATTATTGGTAATTTCATGTTGTTATCATTTTAATGTCTATTATGTTTTGTTCTGAACAGTATGTAAAGATCTCACAAGTTAAAACCATATGCAGAGTTAAAGTGTCTAACCTGGACCTTTTGAGTAAATGTGTTTACTGGTGAGGGCAGCTGTGAGGATTTCCCTACAAGATTATGGAAGTTGCCAGTAACGGCCTAGCTGGAAAGAGGAACTTACTGTGAAGGCAGATAAGAAAACAGGAAACCACAGAAAGGGCCCGAACAAGTACAAGTGTAAGTAACAGACAGGCAGGTTGGAGGACACTTTAAAATGCCAGACAGATGTTTGTAATGGCAAGATTATAATAGTTAAACATTGAAGTGTGAGAATTAAATATAAGTGTAAATGTTTGGGGTAGAATAACTAAACCTGATGATCAGTTAGTTACTAAAACATATAATTCTGTAGTGACTAAGCATGATGATCTTTTAGTTAGAAAGACACATAGCTCAATCAAGTAAGGAAAGATTGAACTGTTGGGTAAGGTACCTGAAGAAATACAGAGTATGATGTGTATGAGGAAGTAAGGAGCAGAGGTGGGGACTTGGACTCGAGACTCGAGACTCGACTTGGACTCGAGTCCCGATTTTGATGACTTTAGACTTGCTTGACCAAATCAAAAATAGACTTGGACTTGCTTGGGACTTGAATGCCAAAGACTTGAGACTTGACTTGACTTGAACGCTAAAGACTTGAGACTTGACTTGACTTGAGCCCTCTTGACTTGAAAATTCAAGTCTTTTCAAGTCACTTTCAAGTAACTTAAGCAAGCCAAAAATGTTTAAAAAGTGTGCATCAACTATAATGTTATTAGTCAGAAATCCCGGCCGTCAGTGACACCTAGTGTAGTGTTGCCAAAGCTGCTTATTTACCCTAACTTTTGGACAAACTTTGGCTTGTTTTTGGCTTGTTTTTGGAAGTCGTTCGCTTGTTTCTCTCCCGATACTTGGCAACACTGGCCCACATGTTGCACATTACCAAACAAACAACACACCGGCTTCACTCCTGCCGTTGCTGCTGGAACTGAAGCCAGGTGGAATAAAATGTCAACTCCAGCAGTTATAGCTTTCGGTTTTAAAGATTACAAGGTGGAAGACAAGACGAGAAAAGCAGTATGCAAGGCAAGACCTATACTTCACATTAACATTACTGCGTGCTAAGAGCAAACTATAACCAGTGGTGGAAAGTAACTAAGTACATTTACTCAAGTACTTTACTTAAGTACAATTTTGACTTATTTTTTACTTTACTGAAGTATTTGCAATTTTCAGTACTTTTACTTCTACATTACAGTCATTTAGCAGACGCTTTTATCCAAAGCGACTTACAGTAAGTGCATTCAACATAGGTAGGGAACGAAACTACTAATCACCAGAAGTCTTAAGTGCATTTTCTGCAAAAACAAGCAACCAAGAGAATACCTAGCGCTAAGGTAAAAGTGCAATATATCAGCTACCTACTTCTACTCAACTACATATCAGAGGCAGATATTAGCCTACTTTTACTCCACTACAATTATTTGAAAACTTTAGGTACCAGTTACTTTGTAGATTTTGGTTATTAATACAAAACATACATTGACCACTTCAGCGCTATATACATTTCCTCTTCTACCCCGGATTTGAACGCGGTTTCCAGTGCAAGTGCTGAAATTTCACCATTGTGATAATAGAGCCTGCCTGCTTGATCAGAGGATACACTAAATTTGTGTCAGATCCTGTGTCTAGGTGAGACATGACCTTTGACATTATCTAAATGTCTCAATAGAAGAGCAGGGAGACAAAATACAACCACCCTGATTGTATAAGTTATATTGTAGTAACATACTCTACCATACAGATTGTACAAAATTACATTATATTAATTAAAAAGGGCCCTTTTAAACCCTGTCCTCAAGGAGGAAATTAAAAGTACAGTATCTGCGTTCTGTTGGCCTGGAAGAACCCTTGTTTTAAAACAAATGCAAATTGTGAAAAATGCTCATGATTTATGTAAATCTTTACGTATCTTGAATTAACATTTTGACTTGTTTGGGACTCGAAACAAAAGGTTAGGACTTGTGTGGGACTCGAAACAAAAGGTTAGGACTGGTTTGGGACTCGAAACAAAAGGTTAGGACTTGTGTGGGACTCGAACCAAAATGCTAAGGACTTGTGTGGGACTCGAAACAAAAAGCTGAGAACTTGGACTTGACTTGGGACTTGGCTGTGTTGACTTGGACTTGACTCGGGACTTGAGAGCAAAGACTTGAGACTCGACTTGGACTTGCAACATAGGGACTTTGTCCCACCTCTGCTCTTTTGTCTGTAAAGTTGCTTGTAAAAATTGGTAGTTGCGGGTTGCGTTTTTTTTTTTGCTTGTTTCTAAAGTGTAGAAGATCTACAAGCTGTGATCTGCTTTTTTCAAATAGCCTGCTCTGCTCTGCTGCATGTGGCCTAAGTTGCTTCATTTGGGCTTGTTTTCCTAGACCTGGTTGATTATTTCTCTCGCACAATCTGGCAACACTTGTTAAGAGCAGTAGCAGTACATTATTGACCGCAGTACATACATGATACCGAACTCAGAACAGAAGGTAAAAACGTCACTAAGAAAATTCAGATCCAAGCTAGTAAAACCGTGTCTCGGATGTTGACAATCAACATCTACAGAAGAAGAGCTTTTTAAGATTTTTAAAAGAGAGATGATCTCCCTTTCAACGGTCAATGGTCATTTTAGCGGAGCGGCTAAATGCTTTTTTCTGGCAGAATCTTTCAGTTGATGATAAAAGCGTGAAAATTGGCATGAGCAGTCTCCATGGGTCACTTGACAAGAAAATTGTCCGAGGCAGTTGTAATTTCAAGATGGCGGCCTTTTTTCAAGATGGCTGACACCTTAGTGGGCAGTTTGGTTTATTTGGTGATACAAGCATGAAAATTGGCATGAGCAGTCTCTGTGGGTCACTTGACAATATGCCACCCTCAGCTACTTGAAATCTCAAGATGGCGGCCATTTTTCAAGATGGCCGACACTTTAGTGGAGCATTTAAGTTATATAATGGTTCATTTGGTGATACAAGCATGACGATTGGCATGAGCAGTCTCTGTGGGTCACTTGACAATAAGCCACCCACAGCTACTTTAAATTTCAAGATGGCGGCCATTTTTCAAGATGGTCACCACCTTAGTGGAGCAGTTAAGCTTAAGAAATCATTTAGTTGGTGATACAAGCATGACAATTGCCATGAGCCGTCTCAAAAGGTCATTTGACAAGAAACTTCACAACCACCACTTGAAATTTCAAGATGACTGCCGTCCACCATGTGGATCTTTAAATGATACCTTTTCTCATAGAAATGTATTGGGTTCCTCAAAAAGCTCTGTCAAGAGAGGTTGTTTGACTGTGTTTTGTCTGACTCCTCGCCCACGACCTGTCCAGTTTGGTAAAACCTGTCAGGAGTTGCCTCCCACTGGCATAGCTCTCAGGGTTCACTGAGGTACTCAAGCTCCCTTACCACGACAAGGTAAAAGTCACAAGGGAGGATTTTTTTTTTTTTTTGTCAAATAAATACTAAGAGATGGGGGAACAAAAAATATGACTAATAAATTAGCACAGTTGTGGTGCTGATTAGCACAGTTGTGGTGCTGAACGGACAGTGCTCCAAAATTATAATTGAGCAATGGCTAATACTGAATGGCAGTAGCCACGGAACCATGACAAACTATAGTAAGGAACTAAACTGAAAATGTGCTTCACTGTTAGGTATGGCAGTGGAAGGCAGTGGAAGCAATGTTACACACATGCACATGCACATGCACATGCACATGCAAGTAACAACTGGAAATTACACACTAATAGACTGGTGACAAAGTAAAACATGATGCACCGATGTGGCGAGGGGAAGCCGAGCCATAGGCCTACACTTGAAAACACAGAGGGAAACTTGAGGGATACCAGTTATGGCTAGCTGAGCTTTTGAGGCTCTGCTCATGCTTGAGGGCATTGAGATGGTCTCACTCTCTGTTGTACAGTCCAACAAGACAGGCAGGATGGTATCTAAATTCCTGTGCAACAACATCACCAGCAATAAGCTTTGCAAGGAGCTTTGTGTCGCTTAAATTCCTGGCACATTCATTAACCCGTTCATTAAGTTTCACTTAAGGAGGACGTTTCACTCTCATCTTCACAGATAAAGCACAAAGCTTTCGAGGGCTGGGATCTTCTTGGCCTCTTGACATGGATATCTTTGGTACCTTCGGTGTCTTCAGCAGATGTAGATGCTCTCTTTTGGGCCCTTTCCAGCTCTGTGTTGTTGAACCTAAGTTTACAGCTTAAATGATATTTTGCTCTGTTTCTTGTCAATGTGCTTTCTATGCCATCACCTTCATCTAGTCGGGTTAGACTAAGTAAGATAGGCAGAGCATTGATCTTATGAAATAATGGAACATTTCTTGCAATGGTATCATAACCAGTACGATCGTGTTCTCTGTTGAATAAACTCGGCTGAATGAGTTTTTCCTTGGTGACCTGCTGACAAATGAAACATCTGTCCCAGTTAGTTTTCTCAACTGTTATGATGGCTTCTGCCATGTCTGCAGCATAGGCAGAGGCCGAGGGTTTATCCTTTTACCACCTTTTACCAAGCACTTTGATGTATGGGATACAACTAAGTTCGTGCCTTAACCCTACACTTAGTCCGATCGTTCATCCAATGCCATTTAAATCCCGTGCGATCTGTACACCATCCGGTTAACTAAAACCCCATTAACCTTGGCTCGGCTCTCCCGCGCTGGCACAACCTGTCAATTCAGGTGCAGCTATCTAATTGTTTTGGGGTAAATTAGACAGCATTTGGGATACTAACTTTCAATTAGCTGACATTGAACCCCACTCTGAGTTTAACAGCAGTGATCACCAGTGTGCCCTGGTAGTGCAGATATTCACTCTTATCTAATCTATCTATGATCAATAAATCAACACAACTGTATTGTGATGTGTTAAAAGTTGTTCTTTAGCATAATAACAATAATCGTATAATTGTCCTTAATGAAAAAAAAACAAATATCTATGAGAAAATGTATCTTTTGAGGATCCAGGGGGCGGCCATCTTGAAAATAGAAATTTCAAGTGGCTGGGAGTGTTTTCTTGTCAAGCAACCCTTAGAGACTGCTCATGCCAATTTTAATGCTTGTATCACCAAATAAACCATTATATAACTTAATTGCTCCACTAAAGTGTTGGCCATCTTGAAAAATGGCCGCCATCTTGAAATTTCAAGTAGCTGTGGGTGGCCTATTGTCAAGTGACCCACAGAGACTGCTCATGCCAATTTTCATGCTTGTATCACCAAATAAACCATCATATCACTTAACTGCCCACTAAGGTGTCGGCCATCTTGAAAAATGGCCGCCATCTTGAAATTACAACTGCCTCGGACAATTTTCTTGTCAAGTGACCCATGGAGACTGCTCATGCCAATTTTCACGCTTTTATCATAAATTGAAAGATCGTAGCACTTATCTGCTCCGCTATTTATATTGACCAGAATAACAGTTTTATTTTCTGCCCAAAAAGTGTATGATACAGAGAAGGTGGGGTGCTGGGAGGCTTTCCACCGTGGGGAAAGACTTTCAACAACACAAAACAGTCTTTGTTTTGGTGAATAGCGAAGTGGTTTTGTTTATATTCTACTAAGTTGGAGACCTCGCGCGGTAGTGGAATTTTCGGTCTATGAGAGAGAATAAAGTACCCACAACCTGTCAGATTGACCCATCAAATGACGTCACAGCTAAGTCCCGCCCCTTCTTAACCGGAAGTCCCGCCCCTTTTTAACCGGAAGTCCCGCCCTCTATTTGAGACCACGCCCAGCGGGAAAATTTGAATTTTGAAAAAGGGCGCTAAAAAAAAGGGCGCTAAAAAAGAGCGGGGAGGATTTTTTTAATTGGGTGTGGTAAATTAATAATGAACAATAATTAATATTACAATTAATAATTATTTGAAATTTTACAAATAATTAAACTAATTACATTTAAATGGCGTTTTTTGAAAACAAAGTATGCCTGGGTGAGAGATGAGGTCTGAGGGCTGTTGCATAATTATGAACACACAGCGTCTGTGGACGTCTGGGGTCAGCTGGAGGGGTGGGTCTGCAGCAGCATGCTGAATGTGTTTGTGATTGGGTCATCTCAGAGAACACGAAGTATGACAACACCCTTTCCAAGTCATATGGTGTTCAAACAAGAGAGCGGTAGATGTGATAAGAAACCGATAGTTAGGCCTGAGCCTATTTTAAGAAACAAACAGTTGACACACTTATCTCATCCACACACACACACGCACACGCACACGCACACACACACACACACACACACACACACACACACACACACACACACACACACACACACACACACACACACACACACACACACACACACACACACACACACACACACACACACACACAGTTCTGCATCCTAACCAGAGAGTTCTAGTGCGTAACCTAATTTGTGACAGTAAAACATACATCACAAGTTACTGACAGATGGACTCATAGGAGCAAAAAAAACATAATCTGTCGCTTTTAGCCGTTCCAGGCTCCTGTTAGGGATCCAAAGTGTGTGTGACTATGAAATAAGAATATCATGATATGGTCACGTACCACAGAGAGAATCCGTTCAACTGTTACACTTCCAGGTGACCGACATGTGCTCTACAATTAAATGAAGTTATAACAAAGAATAAAATGAATTAAATTAAATAAATCCTGATCATGTATGTATTTTAGTCGCTGTCATTTCTATTGACAGAAATGTATACATATAGAATTATATTTGTATACAGTATACCTGTTAAAAGTACAAAACATCAGGAGGGTGGAAAAAAGCAGCTTATTTCCATTACATACTATAATGATCCAAAAGCAAAAACTCAGAATGTTTGTAGCTTGGCTATGTTTGCTCCAATTTGTTTGCTTGTTTATTTGTTTGTTTGTTTGTTTGTTTACGACACAGCATCATCCTGTCTGTTCAACCTATGTAGCAGTAGGATAATGCTTCGCACATACAGTAGTCACATGGTCATGGTTTGATTTCCTGTCCTAGGGGCTAGACCCATATGTCAATACCGAGATAATGATATAATACCATTACAACCTTTACACAACTATACAACGCCAACACAATTCAACACACATCAACGTAACTACACAACCACTCAACTACACAGCACCCATTGTACTACTACTACTACTACCACCACTACTACTACTACACCAGTACTAGCACTACATGCACTTGTATCGGAATTTGTTGACATTGCTTTGGTGGAAACATCATTGTGTTGCCTGTCAGTAAAACACCATTGAACTGGATTGAATTAACTCAAAGCACTGTGCAGCATACAGCTTGTGCTAGTAATATAATTTGTAATGTGCTAAAAAAGACTAATGATCACACTGGTCATATTCTAGGTTGTAGGCTATACTGGCCATATCCACAGACAACAGGCCATATTCGGCTATTTTGAGTGATAAGAACATCGGCTTGCTGTGTTGCTCTGCTTGATGACAGTGCAGTGTATGTCTGTGTATGTGTGTGTATGAGAGTGAAAGTGAATTAAAAAGAAAAAGACTATAGAGGAAAACAGAAGAGATAATTAAACAATATTAAATAAAATGCAGGTCTGACAGAAAATGTAGCAACAGACAAATGATCCGTCATGACAGTAATGCCATACATAGGATCACATGTATCTCTTATGATGAGATTGAAGTGCTGGGTCTGGGAAGGTTGAATAGTTCTAGGCAAGTGGACACCTGTCACATTTGAATCATGTTGTGTATCCTGACTCTCAAATTTAATTGATATTGTAAATTATGTCATTTAGGGTAAACCTGATATGATAGGCTAATGTAAACCGTTGTCACACACTCTGACAAGGCGGAAAGTATATACTGACTGACACAAATTAATATATATTTCTTTCGGTGTTCACTTAACCGTATACACTAAATTCCTGCAGAGGGCTATTTTGATAAGCTTGTAGTTTTACCCTGCACATGACGTCCCATCTCAATAGTAGCCTAGAAATGCGGTGATGCATCTGTTTTGTATTTCTTTCTTCATAATTGTCAATCTCTATCACAAGTTATCTTATATGTGGGAACAATTTGAAAATTATTGACTGCAATGGTGGTACAGTGTATGACATAGGTGCCTAATGGTGGATCAACTATTTAATTCAAATACACTGGCAATTTTTCTGTCTGTATTGTCCCGGAGATACAACTCAAACACAACATCATCCCAGCTACATAATACCATCACAAAATTAACCCTATTGCAACTACATTACACAAATTCAAACCAGGACCACACCATATCAACACAACTACACAACATCAACACAACTGCTATCTCATCAACACACTACTGCTGCAACACTACGACAGCAACACTAAAACTAAAAGCACATGATACACAACACATAAAAACATAAGACATATTATAAACAACCAAAGACCAAAATATGAAAACATGGAAACTTCATCAAACACCAAAAAACACAAGATACAAATCATAAAACACCTACAAACTTGACAAGATAAAATACACACGTGTCCAGATGTACATATTCACATTAAAAATACATTTACAATTATAAGCCTGATACTTGACTATTAAGATGTGTATGTACTGTATGTAAATGTCTTCAATGTAATATTTTTTATCATAGGAAATCATAGATGTTATAGATTGTCTGTTGCATAGACGCCTGGTGCATGGAGGATCAGCTATGCAATGCATCATGCCTTGTGTCTATTGTCCCATGCAATTTTAAACCCACACAAATATATAGCAGCAGGAATAAACATCAACCAACATCAGCAATACTATGCAATACCTACACAACGGTAATTGTTCACCACCGCTATGCATGTCCAATAAAAAACTAAACTGACCCAATACCAAAACAACTCCCCATATTCACCACAACAGCATCAACACCATACACAAGTCATCTATCACCTTATTTTTGTTTTTTGTGCTAAAATACACTGGACTCTATAATAAGGCATACGTATCTTCACATTACAAAGGACAGATAACATTAAATAGTCAACAAATAGCTAGAAATGCTGTTAGTCTAAAACACTGTCTAGATAATAATACCTAATAAAGGTATGCTTAAACACAGTTCAACTATTGTATAGTTAAAAAGGTCTTGTCATGCTAATACGTATCTAAATATTTTGATATCCACATAGAAAAAACATACGCGGTCCTATAAAACACCAATAACATCAACACATCAAAATAATTAGGACATTTAACATGGCCATATAACAGTAGTTTACGTTTACATACGTTTTAGAAACGTCTGTAAACATAAACTATTGAAACTGAACCATATAGATTAAATCCTATACCAATTAGTGTTGCACGGTCAGCATATTATGTTATTGATGCTGTTACATTATGTTTACTGTGATCGTTGCAGATACTTTTGTCAAAACACATTTCTAGTGGTCAGTGCTATTTTTTCTAGCATCTCTCTCTCTCTCTCTCTCTCTCTCTCTCTCTCTCTCTCTCTCTCTCTCTCTCTCTCTCTCTCTCTCTCTCTCTCTCTCTCTCTCTCTCTCAATCGGTCTCCACACTGCACACTCAATTTTAAATATTATTATTATTATTTATCTCAAAAGCATATAGCATGTAAACCATCCAGTAATAGGGTATGGTTAGTACATCATTCACCTACTTATGTTTTAATCATATATAAACAGAAAACCATTACCAACCATTTAATAATTCTGTGATTCAGCAATACTGAAATTACTAGTAGTAAGAAGTAGTAATCTTGCACTGTTTGCTATACCATATAAATGATGGTCAATGGCATTTTGTAAAAAATCCAGCTAATGCTAAATTATTGTAGTATGTAGGGCTATAGCTGTCATTAATTCACACTGTGTATTCTTAACATTACCAGTGTACATATTACTACACCAAATGTTAAGGCAATTACCCCCACACTTTTTTTTTCTTCATCTGGACTAACATTTAAGTTTGTTAGTGTCCATTGTAAAGAAAAAACACTATCACAATATTAAAAAAAGAAAAGAAAAACACAGCTGCCTCAAAGATGTCCAAATACTTTGAGCATAGTGCTTCATCTTTCTCAATCATGTGTTGTATCATGTACAATTTGTACCCACATATACCCCTAGCCACTAGTTTAAACATGCATAACTAGATGAAGTTCTACATTACCTACATCACGGGTATATTATAAGTACATAGACACATTAAATTAAATGCTCCTAAATCCTTATTGCCTGTACTACCATCACAACCTTGTTGTTGTTGTTATTGTTGGTGATTATAAATAATATACATTGCGACATTATCATGACAAAACTCAAAACAGTGTGTTTGTATACTGATCAATTACTTATATGTATATGTAAATTATTCCTGGATGTTTTGGCTACCTCTACAAAAAGCGGATCGCTTCTATTGTTATTATTATCAACTTTATCATGTAAGAAATTATTATATCGATTATACCATGTATGAAACTAACTCTTCTTTTTAGCAAGCAATATGTTTGGTCACATTATATTCGAGCTAGTACACTATATAGCCCCTCTAGTAGAAAGAAGTTAAAATTGCTATGGGTGTCCTATATTTTTATTTGACAAGAAAACATTACTATTATTATATTTTACATACATATACAACATTATAACACATTATACAATTTGCCATTACACATATTCAAGAATGAACACAATACTTAGACTGTACAATATCACTGTAATATATTTTTCTCAATACAGTACATACAATGTATGACTGCTGGTTGTGGGGTATTTTAGTTTTTTTCTCAAATAATTCCTGGTCAGAAACTGTGTTAGTTAGTTATCTCTTAGATTTTTCGTGATATATAGGGTGGGGGGTCATCGTGCCATGGGTCGTATCCTACACTGGAGGTCACTTCTCCCACTGAAAAAGTAGAATCCTCCATGATGAGTGGTGATAGCACATTTTTCAGTGGGAGAAGTGACCTCCATATTCCTGCTTTTTAAACATACAATTTACCGCCTAATTTAAATTCTAATCTTCCCGCTGACCCAGGCAGGCGGGTCCTAAGGGGGAGGGGGAGAGGGGGTGGAGAGGGGGTGGGGGTTAGGGGGTTATACTTACGGTGATAAGGGGGGCCATCGTACATGGCTTTTTCATGACTCCACCTCTTTTTTATGATACAGTATAAGAGACTCATTACTGTTTAGAAAAGCAGACAACTTACCTTTTCAAATGGATAACATACAAGTAGGACTACAAGAACAGGATTCTGTTAAACCAACAGCCAATGCATTTTCCCCCTTCACTAAAGATGTAAAATCCTTCCACTATAGCGAGGAAGGTGGCAAGCCCACCATCTTTGACAGAATAATTTTTAAAGATGGACAATACGTGGCCACTGGCCTAGATCCCTATTTTGATACACTTATGGAAGGTCGAATTAAATGGATGAACGATACAGACGGAGGCAAATATATTCCACCCGATGACCATTCATTTTATGCCCGTGAAGCCGCATTGTGTGGGCTACCTTCACAGCACAATGAGCCCAGCAGCAAATCAAACATTGATACTGGTTTTAAATCGAAATCGTCACATTTTGCGTGGTTAGGTGACCCCTGTAACATGGAACACACTGGGGTTGATGATAATCACAGGTGTGCAGCTTGCAAACTTGTCCTTTCAAAGTTTCTGCCGGGTGATACACTTTTAAATCAACATGCTTACTTCACCAGAGGAGAATGTCCGTATCTCAAAGCTAACTATACACCAGAGCGGCTAGAAATTGAAATTGGACAGGAAAGGTTTCGCAGAGGGTTTATTGCACATCCAAACGTGATCACTGCCCCGGATGCGCGGAAACTATCTGAAGTGAAATTAACAAACAGGATATATGTGACGCTGGCTACCCAGGAGTGGTGTTACTTATGTGGACGTTCACCCGGGGATCATGTGCAGGGCTGTTACCAAAAAATGACAGAGCTGATACACAGACTTAACAATGGCCTTCTCGAATTAAAGTTATAGTTATATCAGATCTAACAACTGTGATCATAAAGGAAATGAATGATGGTGGTTGTAATGAGTTTCAAGTTCATTTTATTGAAGGGGATGCATAGTGATACAATTTTAAGCTTTTCGTTTATTGCTGCAGAAGTTAGTTAAACATTGTTTCTCAACTATGAACTCTGTCTGACAGTATCTTACGTATGTCTCTCTATCTTATTCTTGCTTGATTCTGCTTATAATATGACAATTTGAATGATCTTCAAAAACATTTTATGATGATATATTCTATGCTCACAAATAGCTTCTATCTAATATCTAACTACTGGTACTTCTCTGAAAAACCGCATGCATGATTGGAATCTAAGTTGCTTGGTTATTGTAGGTTGTGGTTTAGGGGGGTGGAGTGTCAGAGAGAGATACTGTAGTGTCTTAACTGTGTCAGGGGGGCATGTCCCTCTGACATGTCTGAGCCCGGAATGGAGGGGTGTGGTGATGGTATCACTCAGGATGAAGTAGAGGAACCTGTTTAAACCTAGATCTATACACATAGGCGAGGATGCTTATCCACAACAGGAGGACATCTACCCTGCACCAGAACGTATATCTCCCGAAAACAAGACATTTTTCAGCCCCAATATTCAATTTGCCAAGGATATTTTGGGTAAAGGACAAACCCTTAAGGAGTCATCTTCTGGGAGGGGGGTGCAGAAGGGGTTATGGACAATGACCTGTCAAATAGGCATAAGGCTAGAGGTGACGAGGATAATAAGAACAGACTAATCATCACGGACGAGGAATATTTTAATTATATATATCACCTACAGAAGCCTTGGAGCACCAGGTATTCTGAGGACGAGGAGCAGGAGGCGATGATTTATATTTTAGCGTTGACTGGCTGGTGGACCATTGGGACTGTATTGTTTCAAGTCAGTCGATCTTTCATTAGACTTATTCCAGATTCATTGTTTGACCCTCTTTTTGGTGTTTTGGGGTAATTTTTGCGTACATGGTAACATTTTAGGCATAATGAAAAATGTGCTATCACCACTCATCATGGAGGATTCTACTTTTTCAGTGGGAGAAGTGACCTCCAGTGTAGGATACGACCCATGGCACGATGACCCCCCACCCTATATATCACGAAAAATCTAAGAGATAACTAACTAACACAGTTTCTGACCAGGAATTATTTGAGAAAAAAACTAAAATACCCCACAACCAGCAGTCATACATTGTATGTACTGTATTGAGAAAAATATATTACAGTGATATTGTACAGTCTAAGTATTGTGTTCATTCTTGAATATGTGTAATGGCAAATTGTATAATGTGTTATAATGTTGTATATGTATGTAAAATATAATAATAGTAATGTTTTCTTGTCAAATAAAAATATAGGACACCCATAGCAATTTTAACTTCTTTCTACTAGAGGGGCTATATAGTGTACTAGCTCGAATATAATGTGACCAAACATATTGCTTGCTAAAAAGAAGAGTTAGTTTCATACATGGTATAATCGATATAATAATTTCTTACATGATAAAGTTGATAATAATAACAATAGAAGCGATCCGCTTTTTGTAGAGGTAGCCAAAACATCCAGGAATAATTTACATATACATATAAGTAATTGATCAGTATACAAACACACTGTTTTGAGTTTTGTCATGATAATGTCGCAATGTATATTATTTATAATCACCGACAATAACAACAACAACAAGGTTGTGATGGTAGTACAGGCAATAAGGATTTAGGAGCATTTAATTTAATGTGTCTATGTACTTATAATATACCCGTGATGTAGGTAATGTAGAACTTCATCTAGTTATGCATGTTTAAACTAGTGGCTAGGGGTATATGTGGGTACAAATTGTACATGATACAACACATGATTGAGAAAGATGAAGCACTATGCTCAAAGTATTTGGACATCTTTGAGGCAGCTGTGTTTTTCTTTTCTTTTTTTAATATTGTGATAGTGTTTTTTCTTTACAATGGACACTAACAAACTTAAATGTTAGTCCAGATGAAGAAAAAAAAAGTGTGGGGGTAATTGCCTTAACATTTGGTGTAGTAATATGTACACTGGTAATGTTAAGAATACACAGTGTGAATTAATGACAGCTATAGCCCTACATACTACAATAATTTAGCATTAGCTGGATTTTTTACAAAATGCCATTGACCATCATTTATATGGTATAGCAAACAGTGCAAGATTACTACTTCTTACTACTAGTAATTTCAGTATTGCTGAATCACAGAATTATTAAATGGTTGGTAATGGTTTTCTGTTTATATATGATTAAAACATAAGTAGGTGAATGATGTACTAACCATACCCTATTACTGGATGGTTTACATGCTATATGCTTTTGAGATAAATAATAATAATAATATTTAAAATTGAGTGTGCAGTGTGGAGACCGATTGAGAGAGAGAGAGAGAGAGAGAGAGAGAGAGAGAGAGAGAGAGAGAGAGAGAGAGAGAGAGAGAGAGAGAGAGAGAGAGAGAGAGAGAGATGCTAGAAAAAATAGCACTGACCACTAGAAATGTGTTTTGACAAAAGTATCTGCAACGATCACAGTAAACATAATGTAACAGCATCAATAACATAATATGCTGACCGTGCAACACTAATTGGTATAGGATTTAATCTATATGGTTCAGTTTCAATAGTTTATGTTTACAGACGTTTCTAAAACGTATGTAAACGTAAACTACTGTTATATGGCCATGTTAAATGTCCTAATTATTTTGATGTGTTGATGTTATTGGTGTTTTATAGGACCGCGTATGTTTTTTCTATGTGGATATCAAAATATTTAGATACGTATTAGCATGACAAGACCTTTTTAACTATACAATAGTTGAACTGTGTTTAAGCATACCTTTATTAGGTATTATTATCTAGACAGTGTTTTAGACTAACAGCATTTCTAGCTATTTGTTGACTATTTAATGTTATCTGTCCTTTGTAATGTGAAGATACGTATGCCTTATTATAGAGTCCAGTGTATTTTAGCACAAAAAACAAAAATAAGGTGATAGATGACTTGTGTATGGTGTTGATGCTGTTGTGGTGAATATGGGGAGTTGTTTTGGTATTGGGTCAGTTTAGTTTTTTATTGGACATGCATAGCGGTGGTGAACAATTACCGTTGTGTAGGTATTGCATAGTATTGCTGATGTTGGTTGATGTTTATTCCTGCTGCTATATATTTGTGTGGGTTTAAAATTGCATGGGACAATAGACACAAGGCATGATGCATTGCATAGCTGATCCTCCATGCACCAGGCGTCTATGCAACAGACAATCTATAACATCTATGATTTCCTATGATAAAAAATATTACATTGAAGACATTTACATACAGTACATACACATCTTAATAGTCAAGTATCAGGCTTATAATTGTAAATGTATTTTTAATGTGAATATGTACATCTGGACACGTGTGTATTTTATCTTGTCAAGTTTGTAGGTGTTTTATGATTTGTATCTTGTGTTTTTTGGTGTTTGATGAAGTTTCCATGTTTTCATATTTTGGTCTTTGGTTGTTTATAATATGTCTTATGTTTTTATGTGTTGTGTATCATGTGCTTTTAGTTTTAGTGTTGCTGTCGTAGTGTTGCAGCAGTAGTGTGTTGATGAGATAGCAGTTGTGTTGATGTTGTGTAGTTGTGTTGATATGGTGTGGTCCTGGTTTGAATTTGTGTAATGTAGTTGCAATAGGGTTAATTTTGTGATGGTATTATGTAGCTGGGATGATGTTGTGTTTGAGTTGTATCTCCGGGACAATACAGACAGAAAAATTGCCAGTGTATTTGAATTAAATAGTTGATCCACCATTAGGCACCTATGTCATACACTGTACCACCATTGCAGTCAATAATTTTCAAATTGTTCCCACATATAAGATAACTTGTGATAGAGATTGACAATTATGAAGAAAGAAATACAAAACAGATGCATCACCGCATTTCTAGGCTACTATTGAGATGGGACGTCATGTGCAGGGTAAAACTACAAGCTTATCAAAATAGCCCTCTGCAGGAATTTAGTGTATACGGTTAAGTGAACACCGAAAGAAATATATATTAATTTGTGTCAGTCAGTATATACTTTCCGCCTTGTCAGAGTGTGTGACAACGGTTTACATTAGCCTATCATATCAGGTTTACCCTAAATGACATAATTTACAATATCAATTAAATTTGAGAGTCAGGATACACAACATGATTCAAATGTGACAGGTGTCCACTTGCCTAGAACTATTCAACCTTCCCAGACCCAGCACTTCAATCTCATCATAAGAGATACATGTGATCCTATGTATGGCATTACTGTCATGACGGATCATTTGTCTGTTGCTACATTTTCTGTCAGACCTGCATTTTATTTAATATTGTTTAATTATCTCTTCTGTTTTCCTCTATAGTCTTTTTCTTTTTAATTCACTTTCACTCTCATACACACACATACACAGACATACACTGCACTGTCATCAAGCAGAGCAACACAGCAAGCCGATGTTCTTATCACTCAAAATAGCCGAATATGGCCTGTTGTCTGTGGATATGGCCAGTATAGCCTACAACCTAGAATATGACCAGTGTGATCATTAGTCTTTTTTAGCACATTACAAATTATATTACTAGCACAAGCTGTATGCTGCACAGTGCTTTGAGTTAATTCAATCCAGTTCAATGGTGTTTTACTGACAGGCAACACAATGATGTTTCCACCAAAGCAATGTCAACAAATTCCGATACAAGTGCATGTAGTGCTAGTACTGGTGTAGTAGTAGTAGTGGTGGTAGTAGTAGTAGTAGTACAATGGGTGCTGTGTAGTTGAGTGGTTGTGTAGTTACGTTGATGTGTGTTGAATTGTGTTGGCGTTGTATAGTTGTGTAAAGGTTGTAATGGTATTATATCATTATCTCGGTATTGACATATGGGTCTAGCCCCTAGGACAGGAAATCAAACCATGACCATGTGACTACTGTATGTGCGAAGCATTATCCTACTGCTACATAGGTTGAACAGACAGGATGATGCTGTGTCGTAAACAAACAAACAAACAAACAAATAAACAAGCAAACAAATTGGAGCAAACATAGCCAAGCTACAAACATTCTGAGTTTTTGCTTTTGGATCATTATAGTATGTAATGGAAATAAGCTGCTTTTTTCCACCCTCCTGATGTTTTGTACTTTTAACAGGTATACTGTATACAAATATAATTCTATATGTATACATTTCTGTCAATAGAAATGACAGCGACTAAAATACATACATGATCAGGATTTATTTAATTTAATTCATTTTATTCTTTGTTATAACTTCATTTAATTGTAGAGCACATGTCGGTCACCTGGAAGTGTAACAGTTGAACGGATTCTCTCTGTGGTACGTGACCATATCATGATATTCTTATTTCATAGTCACACACACTTTGGATCCCTAACAGGAGCCTGGAACGGCTAAAAGCGACAGATTATGTTTTTTTTGCTCCTATGAGTCCATCTGTCAGTAACTTGTGATGTATGTTTTACTGTCACAAATTAGGTTACGCACTAGAACTCTCTGGTTAGGATGCAGAACTGTGTGTGTGTGTGTGTGTGTGTGTGTGTGTGTGTGTGTGTGTGTGTGTGTGTGTGTGTGTGTGTGTGTGTGTGTGTGTGTGTGTGCGTGTGCGTGTGCGTGTGTGTGTGTGGATGAGATAAGTGTGTCAACTGTTTGTTTCTTAAAATAGGCTCAGGCCTAACTATCGGTTTCTTATCACATCTACCGCTCTCTTGTTTGAACACCATATGACTTGGAAAGGGTGTTGTCATACTTCGTGTTCTCTGAGATGACCCAATCACAAACACATTCAGCATGCTGCTGCAGACCCACCCCTCCAGCTGACCCCAGACGTCCACAGACGCTGTGTGTTCATAATTATGCAACAGCCCTCAGACCTCATCTCTCACCCAGGCATACTTTGTTTTCAAAAAACGCCATTTAAATGTAATTAGTTTAATTATTTGTAAAATTTCAAATAATTATTAATTGTAATATTAATTATTGTTCATTATTAATTTACCACACCCAATTAAAAAAATCCTCCCCGCTCTTTTTTAGCGCCCTTTTTTTTAGCGCCCTTTTTCAAAATTCAAATTTTCCCGCTGGGCGTGGTCTCAAATAGAGGGCGGGACTTCCGGTTAAAAAGGGGCGGGACTTCCGGTTAAGAAGGGGCGGGACTTAGCTGTGACGTCATTTGATGGGTCAATCTGACAGGTTGTGGGTACTTTATTCTCTTATGAGAATAGCAGCGCGCCTAGCAGAGCGAGAGAACTCTAATAAGGAACAGCGAGATATCTGCCAGAGACCCAGACCAATGGATGCCACGTTGAACCCTGTAATAAAGTTACACAGAATACTAGGTATGTACCATTTTTATATAGCCTACATATCTTGGCTACATTGAAAATGAGGGCATGCCCCTCAACTGTACTCCGAGCTGAAATAAAGGTTATGATGATGATGATATCGCTTTACTGTCAGTGGTGTAAAGTAACTAAAGTACATTTACTCAAGTGCTGTACTTATATCTGGCTGTCATTTAACGTCACTTTGAATTGAGTACACAGGATCCCAATGGAAACAAGCCAATGGCTTTCTTGGATTTTTAAATTCCTATTAGCTGACCTTGTATTGAACTGTACTTTCATGTGCTTTTTTTCTGTACATTTCTAATAAAGTATTCAATCAATCAATCAACCCCCAGGCCCCAACTACCAACATTTACAAGCACTTTACAGAAGAACAAGCCCAAAGTAGCTTATAATAAGCAGACATGGCAACGCTGTTGATCACATGAGCACAGCGATACGCCCCCCTCCCACTGGTGGAAGAAGAAGTAATCTGATTATTATTATTTTTAAAATATTTGTATACATTTTATACATTTGAAAACTTGTGAAATGGGACATTCTGCATAATGAGTACTTTCTACTTTTCGTACTTTAAGTACATTTTGACACCAATACTTTTGTACTTTTACTCAAGTAAATATGTATGTAGCCAGGTGGAAAATAGGGTTCCCACAAATGACCACTAGATGGCACTTTACCGTTGTTGGTTTCTCAGATTCAGGGTTCCTCCAAGGGAGTAGTAGTAGACTAACAACTAACTAACAAAATCAAGTCCTACTGAAGTTTACTAAAAACTAAACGAAAAGAGAGAACTACCGACCATGTCCAGGCCAAACTAAAGTAAACTAAATAACTTTAAGAAAAGGCTTTTTAGCCTGAATAAACAATGGTGTGGGTTCTGAACTGTTGCTGGGTCTGTCTGGAGTGAAAATGACTCTGGCTGGCTGGCTTTGATATAGTGGCTTGTAATTGGGGCGGCAACAATTCCAGATCAGCTGCAGGTGTGCCAGCCTGGGTGAGAGACAGTGGGGGTTAGTAATTGATTGAGGATGATGTCATGGCCACACGCAACAGTACTTTACTTGAGTATTTCCAATTTCCAATACTTTTACTTCTACTCCACTACATCTTGGATCCAAATATTGTACTTTTACTCCACTACAATTATTTGTAACTTTAGTTACTAGTTACTTTGTAGATTTCGATTATTATTACAAAACATACATTAACCACTTCAAACCTATATACATTTCGGTCATTTGAAAATAGCCGATCTACAAGCTCACAATGCATCGCATTGCGATGCATTGTGAGCTTGTAGAGCTTGTAGATCTGCTATTTAAAAAATATATATATATGAAAACTTGAAATGGGACATTCTGAGTAATGATGAGTACTTTTACTTCTGGTACTTTAAGTACATTTTGATACCAATTGATACTTGTAACAGAGTATTTCTACATTGCAGTATTGATACTTTTACTTAAGTAAAAAAATTGAGTACTTTTTCTACCACTGCCTTTAAGTTACACCTGGCAGTCTGCCTGCCTTTCTCGCCCTCCCTCTCCCCTCTGAACGGGCAGTCTGCAGGGGGCAGACGCCAGACGGTGAGGTGTCCGCCCCTAGTGTGCAGTAGTTGGGAAGGGAGAAGCGGAGCCTTGCAGCTTGAGCGTGAGTGCGCAGTGGAGGACCCCTTATCAGACACTCTGTGATATACTTTTCAGATAGATTCACTTCGGCCTGCACAAATAGGGTCTTATTTATTTACACAAACAAGCAGCAGCTCAGAACGAAGGCCCAGTGGTCCACCCATGCTTCACCGGGCACAACCACCCGGGTTTCTGAATATTTGCCGTATGTGATGGACAGACCTGATTTGAATAAAGTTGGATTCAACCTTCAAGTTCAACTTTGTTCAAATCTGATCCATCCAATGAAAGCAGCACTCCTGCGCAGTGGTGGGGAAAGTACTGAAATGTTTTACTTAGTAAAAGTATCAATACTGCAATGTAATTGTACAGGATCTCCTCTCTGGTCAGTAAGAATACATTGAGGACTCTTAACAGGAGCACTCATCCAAGGTTACTTCGACTATGCTTGCACCTCATGGTACCACAACACCACAAAGGCCTTAAAAACAAGGCTCCAGACATCCCAAAACAAACTGGTAAGGCTACTTCTTGGCCTTACATCTACAATTAATTTAACCCCTGCTCACATTGCTAGGGTCGGATGGCTCAGGGTAGAGGACAGAGTACAGCAGCTTGCAATGGGCCTGGTCTGCAAGATACACTACACCACAAAGACACCCATGTACCTGTCAAAATACTTCACAAACGTCAGTCAAGTCCACAATCACAACACCAGAGGAAGCTCCACTATAATCACGTCCAACCCACATTTGGCTGTAACAAGGGGTTACATTTGTTCACCGGCTATGCCACAAAAATGTGGAACGCCCTACCAACAGTCGTAAAGGCGTAAGAGCACTTACAGGTGGCTGCAATTTGAAACTGGCCCCTGTAAAAGTCAACGCCTAGCCCAAAAGTACAATATTTGCTTCTGAGATGTAGTGGAGTAGACGTAAAAGTATTGGAAATTGGAAATACTCAAGTAAAGTACAAATACCTTTAAATTGGACTTAAGTACAGTACTTTTATTATTATTATTATTATTATCCACCACTGGTGGTCAGTACCATTGGTTTTCTTTTCAGTCTAATGTTGGTCAGCCAACCAATTTAAAGTTTGCCCATAGATATCATCATAAACATAATTGAGGAAGTTAAACACTAATATTGGAAGGTTGATTGATAATAAGCCAACTTACCTTGAAATGTTGAACATATGGACACACTGGAGTAAGATCCTGATAATAGCGCCCATTTTCTTTGGCATAGTATGCTTATAGTTGCTTTTCAAGAGCATCTGATGGTTTCTGGAACACCGGAACCACTTTTGATTGTTTATTTTCATTGCAAGTTTGTTCTTAAATGTAAGCGATCTACACCTTAATCTATGTGGCGTTAAAAAGTCTTACATTTTACTTTCTGATACCTGCAGACACACTGTGAATGATTTTTTCTTATTCCCTGCGGGCTACGGGTGATTTCTACAGACGACCACAGAGAGAGATCTACGGTATCAAGAGAGATGGCCTCCAAAACATACTCAACGTTGACAGAGGAACAGGGAGATATGGACCAGGGACGAGGACTGCTAGATGCAAAGCTGCAACCTGTAGTGAAGTTGTGCAGGATAGGTAGGCTATTTACCGTTTATTTTTTCTTCTTTTCTTTCTTTTACTGGTGGTTTCAACTGATGAAGAGATCTGTGTTAACAGACAAACAAAAATTATTATTTAATTTTAAAAGTATTTGATAATATTGATAATTCCGCAAATCCCCATGAAGTCATCAATATGATGTCATAGATATTATTGACGTCAGAGACTGGCCTGGACTCAATATTTGAGCATGCCTCAGCCTGATACAGAATTCCATATATTCATTGATTCTAGGATGCATTTTTGAGCGGTGTAACCGCTCCTATAAGAGGGTTTAGGACCCATCCGTGGTGAAAGTTTTTCTTTCCGTCGTGAAAATGTGTCTTTCGCTGTGACGCCATGCTGTGGAAAACACGCCCATAGGCTAAGCTTTGCAGGACGTGCTGTGATTGGCTAGCGAGACACATGATGAAATTAACTTCAAACTTCGCAGACGCGCTGTGATTGGCTAGCGAGACGCATGATGAAATTAATAATAATGTAAAAAATGTAAGCACCGTCACTTCGCAGGACGTGCTGTGATTGGCTACCGAGATGCATGATGAAATTAATAACTCATAAATAGCACCGCTCACTTCACACTGGGTGTTATTTTTGGGCGGTGAAACCGCCCCTATAAGTGAGATTTGGAAAAATGTACATTTTCCTGCGCTGTGATCTGGGCCCAGGAAATTAGTAGAATTATCCTGCGCTGTGATTGGCCAATCACAGCCTATTCAGGACTGTGATTGGCCAGTGTCACATGACATTTTCAAGTTATGGTTTTGTCCATCATAAAGAGTGTTTCAATAAATGTATTTATCCTTTGTACATGATTGATCGACTCCATTCAGTATTGTGATTAGCTAGCAAGACACCGCCCACTTCACACAGGGTGTGATTTTTTTATTTGATTGTGATTTACTTGTCCTTCAAGTAAATCGTCAAACCATTAGTTTGATTGGTTGTTTAGCATAAAGAAAAAAGAAAAACATTATAATGGCCATTAGTGTTGTCACTACTGGAATATCTAACTTCGATACGATATAATGCAAAATATCGATATTCAATACCATTTTCGATACCACTGGGAAAAATGACCACAACTATGTGTTGTTTTCATTATAGAGATTATAATGAAAATATCATTGGGCATTTGGATAATTGTTGACAAACAGAACATGGATGTTGTTTGAGAACATGCAAAATGATTATTTATTTATTGTCTGTCAGAGTGGTGAGGTCTCAACTTCTCTTTACTTTTGTATGATAGTGATAGCCTAAACTTTGAATTTGTTTGCAGTTATTAATTTCTATTGCTTGCTGGATATTAACACTAATCATTTTGGGATTTTGCTGTATTTTGTCACATTTTGATCTACATTTTGTTGTTTTGTTGTTATTTTGTGTATTGTTTGATTTGATGGTCACACATGCTGCCACTGAATAGTAATTACTGAGACAGCTGCTACGCAGTTCACTTGTTATACCTCTACTGGGTAGTTCTAAACGTTCTAAAAGACGAGTGTAGGTAAGAAAATAATGTGTGTGTGTGTGTGTGTGTGTGTGTGTGTGTGTGTGTGTGTGTGTGTCACACACTAGGCTTTGAAGTTACACAAGGTAGATATGACAAATAACCTAAATACAAAGCAATGACTGGCATATTTAATAACTTTATACTTTAAAAAAAAACATTGGTGGAAATAGGCGATCTACAAGCTTTGCGATGCGTTGCGAGCTTGTAGATCTGCTATTTCCACTACTTTTTGAAAATGTTTGAAACTACATGAACATTTTTCAACATGGAAACGATTATGATGATTATGCAAAAATAATTGCAATTATCTGAAATAATTGCGATTAGACGATTATGTAATCTGAGTTAAGTATACTGTTCTTTAAAACATGGTTTAATCTTTTATTTTTCAAGTGAACCATTGAAAATCTTTAATCAGTAGGATAAGTCAATTATGGATTAGTTAGGTAAAGTATCCTGCCTAAAAATTATCCAGGGGAAAGGATCTTATAGTGATCCTTCACTAAAAAGAAAGGGTGATATATTCAAAGATTGTAGATCGGCTATTTTTAACAGTTATCAAGAACTGTTGGTTTTGAGCTTGTAGATCGGCTGTTTTTCGCCGAAATAAATCTTTTGTATTTTTAAGCTTGTGGATCGGCTGTTTTCAGCGATTGTGGGGGCTGTAAAATGTAGGCTTGTGGATCTGCTGTTTTTTAACAGGGTTGAATTCTATAGTTTTCACAATTGTAGAACTGTTACTTTTAACCTTGTCGATCTGCAATTTTTATGGAAATTTGAAACTGGGTTTGTATGTGTGTATTAAAATCTAGATTACAGGGTAAAGTTTATATTGGTGCTTCTTGCTAATATTCCCTAATTAGGCAGACCTATACTATGTCTGAATGCAACTATATGCGCTTTTGCTGACTTCCTTTTTTCTGTATGCACAGCAACTGAGACATGTAAGGTGTTGAAAGAAAAAGAACATTTTTAGCTGTGAGTCGAGAGGCCCCTATTTCCTGTCATGTTTATAGGGTAGTAACTTATGGCTTTCATGTTGGTGGTGTACGTGCAATGCAGCACCCTAATGAGATACTACTGTTTGGCCAAACATGGCTCACTGGGGGTCACGTGATGTCTAAAGTGTTTGCATGGCCTCCTAGTTCGTTAAGTGAAGTTAACATGTGGGCATCCAGGATATGAGAGGAGGGGGTGGCATATAATAATTTTTTGTGCGTTTGCTAAAAAGCTCCACTTTTATGGATAACAACCAATAGTGTATGGAAGGTAAAGAGGAGGATCAAAAGGGGTGCCTGTGACGAAGTGTCTCACACATGTCTAGGTTTTTGCCAGACCCAAGGGGTCGGCCTACATGAGGCTTTGTACCTGTTTTCTCCATACATGGGCATGCCCCCTTTTCCCTTTACTCTCAGCCATAAAAGTCTGTCCCCCTTTCGTCCATACATGGGCATAGACACAGGCTGACACGTCATGTGAAGTCCGGCTTAGCCGTGACGTAGTGCTCTGATCTTATAAAGTACTTATTCTGGGTCTGGCAGAACCAGGTACCCTGGTCTTGTTTGGTATAAAGGTACCAGCCCGACCAGAGGAGAGCACTCTTTCTGGACATTTGCGGGCTGGACTCTGGTGGTGGAGACTTCATGCTTTTAGACCAGCGGCCCCAACGCAGCGTCTTGGCGGCCCCTCATGGTCAAACCAAAAAAATATATATATATTTTTTTTTTAAGCACAGGATAAAAATATACATTTCCGTTCAAATATATGGGTTGCTAAATTTTTTAGGGTAGGTGTCCCTTATTTCAATCTCTGGGAGTTGGCAACCCTAACCTTGCCATACCTTAGCTTTTGCTGAACTGATGCCACTGGACATACACACAAAATAAACAGGTACAGTGAAAAGAATATGATGTCAAAATGTAAATTTTCTTATAACAATAACAATACGCAATGTTGTGCGGTGCAATGTATTGAGCAATGTTTTGTGCAGTGCAATGTTTGGTATGCAATGAATTGTGAGCATTGAGTTGTTTTGCAATGACTGTGTGCTATGATGATGTGCTGTGGGTTGGCATGGTGGTGTAAAGAGTGATACGGTTTGCATGTGTTGGCTTATTATCCCTATGTGACTAGACTTAAGAGTAACAAATACATTTCTGGGTTGTAGGCATAGGGGATGTAATGGGCTTATAGAACACATGAGTAGCAGTGCATTTCTCTAGACAGAGGAGTAATATACATTTCTTTCGCTTCTGTGTGTTCTGTGTGAGCCCAGGGACCTCCTATATGGAAGGTACGCCGCTCGAGTTGTGGTCTGGAACAATTTTGATTGTTTATTTTCATTGCAAGTATGTTCTTAGATGTAGGTGATCTACACCTTAATCTATGTGGCGTTAAAAAAAAGTTACAAAAAAGTCTTAAATGTAACTTTCTGATACCTGCAGACACACTGTGAATGATAACTTACGTTTTCTTCTTATTCCCTACGGGTGATTTCTACAGACGACCACAGGGAGAGATCTACGGCATCAAGAGAGATGGCCTCCAAAACGTACTCAACGTTGACAGAGGAACAGGGAGATATGGACCAGGGACGTGGACTGCTAGATGCAAAGCTGCAACCTGTAGTGAAGTTGTACAGGATAGGTAGGCTATGTACCGTTTCTTTTTTCTTTTTTTTACAGGGTGACTTGAAAAGCCAGCCTGTCTACAAACAGACCTGTATCTAGTCGTCACTTCTCGACACTTTTTCCTCGTTGGCTGGCCTCTCAGCCAATGAGGGCTCGCCATCCTCTCAGCGCGAGAGAGAGAGACCCGATCCGGACGGGCTTTTCTGCATGTCACTCCCCACTCTCCCCATTTCCTGTCAGCCTACTGACTAAAAGAAAAAAGTAATCCAACCGCTATTACTTATTCTGTAATTAGATTTGAATAAGCCATAACTTGACATGTTGGTCAGCAGTTGCTCAAGCTTAAGTTGCGCTCAGAAGGTTGGAGTGTTTGCTCAGACAGATTAGCAAGACCAGGAGACCTGGTTCTGCCAGACCCAGAATAAATTTGTATGACGGACTTTGTATGACGTGTCAGCCTGTGTCTCTTTTATGCCCATGTATGGAGAAGAAAGGGTCCCTTTTATACAGCCGGTCTTTTTCGCCCATGTATGGACGAAAGGGGGCAGAGCCTCATATAGGCCGACCCTCTGGGTCTGGCAAAAAATGTGAGGGGACATTGGGTGGGGCCGATTTAGCTGCTAAAACACTGTTTTCCAACATGAATATCCAGCATTTAAAATGATTTGTTTCTTGTTCTTTATTTACCCAGGGAACGTTGCTGAGCACAGATGCTCATTTTCAGCAAAACCCTGCTCACAGATATAGACATACATACACACATTAAAACCTCTGAGTTGACCAGTACAACCACAGTCTGTACTGTTGGCCACTGAAGCTCCACTCAGGCCCGGATTGGACGGTCTGGCACTTCTGGCAGATGCCAGAAGGGCCGGGCAGTCTAGCCAAGCCAAGCAAAAAAATATTTTTAAAAAATTGTAAAAAAGAAGAAAAAAATCACACCCAGTGTGAAGTAGGTGTTGTGGTCACAGTGATCATCACAGTGATGGAAGTTCACTTAAAGAAAAGTAATATTGTGGACCAACCATTGTACACCCCTAACTTTAAAAAAAATGTTTTTTTTAAGTGCATAGTCCTATTTATATGGCTATGCACATGTGTCATGTTTCACTAGCCAATCACAGTCCTGAATAGACTGTGATTGGCCAATCACGGTGCAGGGTTAGGGGGGTACACTGGTGGCCAATCACAGCGCAGGATTGAGGGGTGCAAATATCCAAACCTCACATATAGGGGCGGTTTCACCGCCCAAAAAAAACACCCAGCCCTGCACCGGGCCACCGCCAACCGGCCCTTTAAGAGAAATTGGCCGGCCCAGTCCATTCACTACATTGTCATAGGGGGGTTGAAGTGATAGTGACACTTTGGTGGAGGGGAGGTAGAGACTTTGTTCCCCCCGGCCCCCGCTCAAGTGGTTTGCTCCGTACGTTAGACGTAAACCACTTAAAAAAAAGCCGGGCGGGAATACATCAATAGAATGTAAGCAGGTGGATTCTACAAAAAAGTAAAGGCTGATGCGGAGAAAGTACGAGCTAAAAAACGAAAATGTCTGGAGGCTGATGCGGGGAAATGTTTAAAAATAACAAAGATGTTTGCCCAGCAGCAGTCTGCTGAAAATAGTGTTAATGTCGGTCCATAGTGCTGCTGTCAGTGCGAGCACTAGAACCGCTGCTACGGAAGATGTGACTCAAGTTGCATGTGAGCGAAGCTTTTCCACATTAAAATTAATCAAAAACCGTCTGAGGAGCACAGCATCACAGGAACACCTCGAGAGTCAAGGCCTTTATGCTGATGGCAATTGAAAAAGAGACTCTTGTGTCTTTGGACAAGGACTGCATCATCGACCGAAAGCGCACTGATGTGACAGCTGCTCATTCAATAAGGTAGAACATAGTCTATAGTACTTGTTTATTAATCTATTCTATTCTATTGTGCTTTGGTCAATTAATTGGGCAGCTGCTGCTGTGCGCTGCTGCTGTGCGTCTTTACGCAGTGCAATGTTGGTGTGTGTGCGTTACACTTCTTGTGTTTTTGGCCGCCGTGCCCTGCTCTTTGTCTCAGGGTGAATTTGGTTGTAATAGACTAAAGAGTTTAACTATTTGGTGTGGCCTTATTTGATGATGCTGCAGCTTGATGTGAGATATGGTGCCTGCAGCCAGTGTTGTCAGGTCGGCTTATTATAAGTTTTCCCCAAAATTTTATTTGAAAATAGCAAATATAATGGCTCACAACGAGTCGTATACAGTAGGTTTAAAGGGCTCATGTGGCCCATAGTCGCTTCTTTTGGGCTTGTTTTCCTAGACCTGGTTCAGTTGTTTGTTTCTACTCTCATAGAACCAACCGCAGCGGGCAGTTTTTGGTGGCTGGTTTTGCGTGTTTCTCTGTGGAGTGTGAAGCTAAGTGTAACAAATAATCGTATGCATGTAGGCAATGTGTAGATCATTTGATAGACAAGTGAGTGCTATGATATTAAACTTGGACTGTGACTAGATCGCCGTAAAATGGAGCTATACTGACGACGTGACCTATAAATGGAGTAATAGTAAAGAATAGGTTCCTATGTATATTCGTGAAATATGAACACCTACAATGGTTCAATAATAATTAGCATGGATTATTACAAAAGAAAAACATCTACAATTTTAAATTGGTCTAGTAACTAATCAGGATAGGCTAGATAAAAAGTTTTACAAGCAATAATCAAAATACAAATAACACAATTATATTTTTCGTTTTGTTTTATATATATTTATAACACACTATTATTACTGTTGCAATGTTATTTAAACAGTAACCTATATGGCCTAAAATAAAATATAAAGTATAACAAATAAAGTAAAATCAGGCAAAAATAAGAATTAAATAACATAACCCTAACCTAACCCTAATTCTAACCCTAAAACCGAAATAAAGTCACCAGAAACCGAAAAGAAACAAAATCCACCACCGCAATTCTTCGCGCGTGCTTCGCTTCCCTGAGAAAGCAGGCAGGCTCTATGAGCTCAATGGTAAAAATGTCAGGACGTGCACAGGAAACCAGGTTCAAATCCGGGGTAGAAGACATAGAGCAGCTTTAAAGGTAGGGTAAGGGCGCGCTCCCACCAAGAGTTGGCTGGCCGCTGTTTGCAGAATCTGCCAATGCATTGTCAATGCAAATGCGTTGATTCACGCAAGAGCAGATTTTTCCACTAGTCGCGCAGACCTTGCGTTTATCTGCTCTCCGCGACTAAGCATAAAAGTGCTGGAGGCAGGAGCCGATTTTCTCCCTCTGTCCAATCGGGTGAGTCGAAGGCGGACTGTCTCAAGACTCAGGAAGCAACATGGTGCTCAAGGCAGCAGGCAGTGGGTCCTGAAAGTGAGTGACAGGCGCGACACTCCCGTTTTTTAGAATCCGCTGGCTGCAAAAAACTGTGGTTTTGTGCACAACCTGCGTTTAACAGCAGCCAGCCAACTCTTGGTGGGAGCGCGCCCTAAGTGATTTTCTTTGGTTAAAATAAGTGTTAAATAGCTCTCGCGAGGTGATTTGAGAAAACGGCATTTAATACTACCTCTAATGGAAAAAAAATGAGAGAGAAAAAAAAAGGCAGAAAAAAACGCCAGCGCCCAGCAGCTCCTTACTGAGGCTGCCTGGGGGTTGAATAGATGGGTTTCCTGTTTGTAAACATAGAGGATGATGCGCGCGCAGTGGCGGGATGAGCCTGTAGAGGGCGCTATTACCCGCAGCATCTCTGGCCACTGTACATTCAGAAAATAAATGGTCTTCACCAGGTTTAATGAAAGTAGATTAAATGATGCAGTTTGTAATATCTTCTTTACTCAATAAAAATGATTTGTCGAAAGTTGGATCTGTTTGTATATAATAGCAGCATTATGCCTATTATGCCTATAATAGCAGCATTATGCCTATCTAAATCCCGAAAATAACGAGAGAGTGAATGGCGCTTCCGGTTCGTTCTCCCCCGCGCATGCGCAGATCGCGCACTCTGCTCTGTGATGACGTCGCGCGGAAACCCATCTATACTGGACAAACTTGTTATGTGAGAACAATGACCAAGACGTGAAGCCACAGCCAAGGTCATTAACATACAGAGGACCATCACCATTCAACTCTACCTGAGAGAACGCTATTTCAACAGCGTCACAAATCCGGTAAAACACCGTTGTATGGAGAAGTATATGTCAGTTGCGTCTCTCATCTGGAGCGGCTGCATTCCTCCCCGCACCCCACCCCCACCTCCCCCCACTTTGTAACCAGCGTTGCTGTTCTCATCTTGAAAACTAGAATCCATTTGTCAGAGGGTGTGACATTAGTAGGATAACCAGCGATAGTTAATAGCCTGCGCAGGGCTAAATAATTAACACCAGGTGTGTGTGTGTGTGTGTGTGTGTGTGTGTGTGTGTGTGTGTGTGTGTGTGTGTGTGTGTGTGTGTGTGTGTGTGTGTGTGTGTGTGTGTGTGTGTGTGTGTGTGTGTGTGTGTGTGTCTCCCTCTAAAAGGAAGGAATGGCAGGTCTGATGGACAAGAAATAAATAATCCTTTTGCACATCCATGTTCTGTTCGTTTGTCAACAATGATTTAAATGGGAAGTTTATTTCAGCAGCTAGAATGTGACAATTTTAGTCCGTTTTTTGGTGCGCAACACAACCCTCGTTTAAGTGAATTGCTTTCCCCTGCTGTTGCTGTGCGGAGTGTGCGCAACAAGGCATATCTCCGCCAAGCCAGGGTGACCTACCCAGGCCCATGAAATTCATATGCAGGCATAGTAGCCAATTAGAATGAAATCTGCAAAAGCTGACTCATATACTGATACAGAACCATATATTGGCTATATATTATCGTTGGAAATCTTGTATGTTCCTTTTTTTATTATTATTTAAAACAATTTAAAATCGTGAAAATAGCCAAAATTACAACACCAAAGGCCAAGTGGCCTTGCCCCTAAAATGACGAAATTCCAGGCCTGAACTGCAGACATTATATTGCCTTTTGTTAGGCTATTCAATGTTAGTTTTAATTTCTTGAAATCATATTTATTTAATTTGCAATACTTCAACTGTATGGCATGCTAAGGTTTTGAGACATATTGTATTATATTACTACACAATAGTAAATCAATAATTCTAAAAATATGCTTTAAATAACTGATCTATGGATTATAGTTATGATAAGTGTTGCCATAATCATGTAGCTCTACAACAGAGGCATAGCCATGACAGCAATGGTACAAAATAATATTTAAGAAAATGTATATATTTTTTTTTAAATAATCATTTTCAGCCATTCGGCCAAGTGTTTCCTATATTTGGTATTCGGTTTCGGCCAAGAATTTGATATACTGTAGTTATAGCAGTGACTCAGGTGTAGTGGAGTAGAAGTAAAAGTACTGTAAATACTCTAGTAAAGTAAAAATACCTCAAATATTTACTTAGGTACAGTACTTGAGTAAATGTAATTAGTTACTTTACACCACTGTTGTTCTATAAATCGAATTATTTAACCACCCACACACATTACCAGGTATTGTTTAACTTCAAATTGAATTATTCTACTTAAAATGGTTTATTATTAGTATTAGTATTATTAGTATTAGTATTATTAGTATTATTAGTATTATTATTACAAATTGCATTGTTTGTTTTTAATGTCAATAATTAAAGTAGCTATTCTTCTTAATACATAAAAAAAATCTGGCCCTCACCCCAAAATGAGTTTGACACCCCTGCTATAGAGTGTGTGTTCAGTATTAGGAGTCTCCTTGTCTCTCCAGCTCTTTATAAAACAGAAAATGCATTTTCGTTTCAGTTTCAGTTTCATTTCCAATTTTATCCAATCAGGATAGAGAACTCAATCAGGATATAGAGTAAACAAGTGAAATTGGAAGTGATGACACCAAGAAATGAGCAGGCAAAATTGGAACTGGAACACTATAAAAATTAAGCTTAAAATGGGTACTTTCTCCTGATTGGCTGAGATTTTGACACCTACCGGAAAATGTATTTTCTGTTTATTAAAGAGATGGGGAGACTCCTGTTACTGAACAAACACTCTATAGCAATGATTACTATCAGAATATAGTGCTTTAACCTTTTAACAAAATACTTTTTGTTTTAACCAAAAAATATCACTTTACCCTATCTTTAAGCAAAATAGATTATCTGAACCATAATCTCTATATTCAATCTGTGACAATCTTTCTTCTTTTACTGCCGGTGATTCCCCCAGACGACCACAGGGAGAGATCTACGGTATCAAGAGAGATGGCCTCCAAAACTTATTCAGCGTTGTCAGAGGAACAGCGAGAGATGGACCAGGGACGTGTACTGCTAGACGCAATGCTTCAACCCGTAGTAAAGTTAACCAGGATAGGTATGTACTGTCCTTTTTACAGGTAGTTTCCGTGGATGACTTCAGAGAAGTAGATCTGTGTTAACAGACACACTCATATGTTTATTGTTTTTATAAATTAAATCTGCTGTGCAATTATTATTTTCTTTATGCCAGGTATTTTATCATACCACAAACAGTAGCACACTGGTCTTACCTTTTTGTTGCTTCCCACAAGCTCTGTTGCAGATTGGGGTCTTCAACCTTTTCAGGCCAGGGACCCCCAAACTGATGGGTAGATGGAGCAGGGACCCCCTACCTCGTAGGGTAGGGGGGGCTACCACATATATTGTATATTTATGTATAAAATTGTGTTTTATATAGCCTGCTCCTACGCACCTCCCCAGTAGGTGTGCAAAATAAAAATATTATAAAAAAAAATCTCTACAAAATATGTATAAACATACCATGTATGTTATTGTGCATTGTGCCTCCGTTTATCTGTATGCTATGGATTAATGTTTAACCTGACACCGTCAAATGGAAGATGCTTGCGACACACATCAAATGCAACTGAGATTTCCGGAGGGAGGGGGGGTTTACCAGGCTAATTAGTGTTATGTTTAAAGACAATTTGACATATTTGAAAAAAAAAAAAAAAAAAGTATAAATTTTTTTTCCAAACAAAAATATTGTTTAATCAAACAACAATTTCGTGGACCCCCTGCAGTACCTCCACGGACCCCCTAGGGGTCGCGGACCCCCTGTTGAAGACCTCTAATGAATGACTTGAGGTGTGGAATTATGTCGATTCTGAGATGCATTGCGATGCAAATGATGACATTACATAATCGAATATATATTAACATTCATTGTTGATTGTCCAATTACTTCCTGAAGATGATGCAGACATTGGTGGACATTTCTCAATTTTACTACACATTTAACATTGTTCTAGAAACGTTGATTTACAAACTCCCGACATATCTAGAAGCTTGCAATGCAACGTGTTGTAAACTTGTTGAGCTGCTATTTTCGGTGAGCGACAGTCATACGACAGAGTATAATCAGGCTTCACAGGTCCATTTGGTTACATTGATTTCTACACAAGTGTTTTACGTCCCATTCTTTTATTTACAAAAAGTATCACTCTTCTGAAATAAAGTGACTGGTACGCCTGCCTGCATTCCCATTGAGGTCCGAATGTCTGTTGTGAACTAACAAGGATCAGAGGGACAGTGCAAGAAAAGGGTGTCCGCTAGTTAATCAAGCCAAGGCCATTTATTTCACAATTGGAAAATAGGGTCTTTCAATACATGTAGCAGCTGTTAGTAATGGCCTGTTTATAAATCACACATTAAAACATGTCTTTATTCCTTGGCTTTTATCTCAGGGTGAGAATTGGCTTTCTTTTTCTTACGGTCTTATTGCTTTCATTCTTTTTATTGATTTTTTTTGTCATTTTTGTCTTCTAAACTGGTCCTTGTGTATTTATTTATTATTTTGTTGTATCACCGTTCTTATCATTATTGTTTGTACAGTGCTTTGAGGCCTAGCCCTAGATCAGTTCAAAGAAAGAAGTAGGGTGAGATGCTTTTAAAATTGCAATTTTACTAGATGGCAATAAAGCACAGTTTGCATGTTATTTCAAAACACTTTGTGTTCATAATTGATTTCTTCTCTCATTCTTCTACCCAGATGTCGTTCCTTCCCAATTACCAGTGAAGAAACATACCTACTGTGACCAGTGTGGGAAAAACTTCTTCACAAGGACGAGACTCAAATTACACCAGCGAACTCATACAGGAGAGAAGCCCTTCCACTGTGACCAGTGTGGGAAAAAGTGTGTTATAAGTGGTCATCTCAAAGTTCACCAGAGAGTTCATACAGGGGAGAAACCCTTCCGCTGTGACCAATGTGGGAAACAGTTCACTCAGCTAAGCAATTTAAAGACACACCAGAAAATTCACAATGGAGAGAAGTCTTTCACTTGTGATCAATGTGGGAAGAGTTTTAACCAATATGATAGCTTTAGGTCTCATCAGCGCATCCATAGTGGAGAGAAACCCTACCACTGTAACCAGTGTGGGAAAAGGTTCAGCAAAAACTGCTATCTCAAAATTCACCAGAGAAGTCATACTGGATATAAACCTTATTTCTGTGACCAGTGTGGTAAAGGGTTCTCTGCGTTAGGCACTTTAAAGAAACATGAACTCACAATTCACACTGGAATTAAGTCTTTCAATTGTGATCAATGTGGGAAGTGTTTTAGCCAATATAGCAACTTGGTGTCTCATCAGCGCATCCATAATGGAGAGAAACCGTTCCACTGTAGCCAGTGCGGGAAAAGTTTCAGTCACTCAGGCAGCCTCAAAGAGCACCTCAGAATTCACACTGGAGAGCGACCCTACCATTGTCAAGAATGTGGGATGCGGTTTAAGAAGCTTGAGCACTTGAAGAATCATCGGCGCATCCATACAGGAGAGAAGCCGTTTAAATGTAAGGAGTGTGGGGAAAGCTTCCGTCAGCAAAGTAGCTTAAAGAAACACCAGATGATTCACACTGGAGAGAAGCCATTCTATTGTGAATTGTGTAAGAAGAGTTTTCGAGAGGCTAAGACCTTAAAAATGCATAAGCGTACTCATACAGGAGAGAAACCCTACCGATGTGATCAATGTGGGGAACAATTCAGTCATACCCAGACCTTAAAGGGCCACTACAGAATTCATACTGGAGAGAAGCCCTTTAATTGTGAACAGTGTGGGAAGAGTTTTAGGAAACAAAGTACACTGAACCTTCATCAACACACACATACACTGAAATCTTTCCAGTGTACACAATGTGGAAGCCTTAGTAGCTTAACAAGTTTTATTAGGCACCGGAGAATTCACAGTGGAGAAAAACCTTATACATGCAAGAAATGTGGAAAGAGTTTTAATCGGAGCGAGACTTTAAAGAAGCATAACTGCAAGTAAGCAGGAGATGACCCATCCCTGTAAATACCACACTGTATCTAAAGTACACAGTGGGGGGATGTATCCATCAAATGTATATGATGGATACCTTTATTTATCCTGTGGGGGCAATTCAGGCCGCAGAGACAGCACAGCGGTAAGACTTATGGATACAGGTCATAGAAGTAGTTACAGAAGAGTAACAACACAATAAAGACACCCTCAATCAAATATAAATTTTTAAACAATTAGTTTTACTAATTTAGCAAATTTGAAAAGAGTTTTTGATGGATTTAAGTCCCATTGGTGAAAAATAAATGTAGTCAAACTTGAGTCATATCAGTGCAACTAAAAAGGAGGAAAGTCTCACCTCAATGCCACACTGTAATATACGTCAGGGACTTTTCTTTTACTTATCGATCTATAAACAATGACAGCTTACCTCTATGGAACCAATTGTGAAGAAACACCAGCAGTATCTTTTTAATGTTGACATCAAAAATGTCTGCTTCAATATTATGTTTATTTGTTATTTCCCTGTGTATGAAATATGCAATTTACAATTTAGGCATTTAGCAGAGGCTCTTTAACAGAGCGGCTTACAGGTGCGAGATGGGAATACGCAGTAATTCAGTAAGCATGATCTCTGGTCAATAAACAACAGGGTAAATAGTCATATAAGTCGAGTGCAGAGAGAACATGCTACATATAGTAGACTTGTCTTAGCTAAGCCTTAATCACTTAAAGGAGAAATCCGGACATTTTAAGTGTTATCTTTGATGTGTTGTTACTCACCTACCGACGTAAAAAGTGGCATTGTTTTTTTCCAGAGATTCCCCTGTCGTCATTTTTTCAACCCCCTCCGTTGTCATAATGGGAGCGCGTGGCATAGGGAAATTCATCTATTATAACCGATGCTAAGTTATTTTTTTCTCTACTACTACTCATTGTGGAGTCTCATGATAGTCAAACATGCAGTGAAAGTTCCTGAGAGGCTACCGCTAATGCCGAACGAGCTAACGCTAGTTGCTTGTTTCTCTACCTGGCAACACCAAGTTGCCAGGTTCTGGGAGAGAAACAAGCAACTAGCGTTAGCTCGTTCGGCATTAGCGGTAGCCTCTCAAGAACTTTCACTGCATGTTTGACTATCATGAGACTCCACAATGAGTAGTAGTAGAGAAAAAAATAACTTAGCATCGGTTATAATAGACGAAAATGTCCGGATTTCTCCTTTAAACCCCATATGGTTGAGCCGAGTCCTTCAGGGCTCTATGCTAGTGAGTTATGATTTGAGTTATAAACTTCAAATGTGCCTATGTCTGTTCATATAATTATAGGTAGACGGTACTTGAGAGATCTGTTAATTTGCTGGTGCTGACACTTCAATCAGGCACATATCTATAAGCTCACGATGCGACACGTGAGCTTGTAGATTGGCTGTTTTCAGGTTTTTAACTTTTTTTAAAAACATATTGCCATAATGACCTGCACAAAATCGGGATTGATTATTAATAGATTTTTTAATGTTATTATTGACTATCGATTCGTTTTCATGATTGATTATTTCGATTAACTGCTGCACCGGTAGTCAGTTGGGCTGCCTACAGTTTAAGTATTCAAGTACGAATTACAAAGTACATTTTCTTTTTAATATCAAATAAGTAAGCCTTGCTGAGCCATGTGGCCCAGACATCTTTTTTTTAATTAATTTTCCAGAATAATAATAAAAAAGAATAGTGAAAATGGCAGATCTAAGCTAATCTTGGAAACATTTAATGAACCGAACGTCTCACACAGTCATAGCTTTTTCACTTTTAAACAACAGTACAGAATAGTGCCATTGTTTTGGTGACAGTACAGTACAGTATTGTAGTACGACGACTTTAAATCTTATAATTAACATTGTGCCACGATGTAACTTTTTTTAAATGAATACAATTTAATTCTGTCCAATCTGTATGGTGCAGTATGTTAATGCATTATAACTTATACAATTGGGGTGGTTGTATTTTGTCTCCCTGCTCTTCTAGACATTTAGATTGTGTCAAAGGTCATGTCTCACCTAGACACAGGATCTGATGGTCAAGATTGATTACATTTATCCCCTAAGCAAGCAGGCAGGCTCTATTAGTTCAATGGTAAAAATGTCAGAAAACCAGGTTCAAATCCAGGGTAGAAGAGGACATAGCACAGCTTTAAGTGTTATTTTATTGTGTTCAATAGAGTATTAGTTAAAGTAAATTATGACTTCTCTGATGATTTTGTTTCACAATATTAGTTTAGTTTGTTGTTGTTTTTTGTCAAAACTCAGTAATATGGTGATGTGACTTATTTTGACAACATTTCACAGTATAGAATAATACTATACAGTATGTATGTATGGCTTGATAGCTGAGAGATGGTGTATTTTCCAGGTACTTACAAAAAAGTTCTGCTAGTGGTGATGCTGACTGTGTAGGGAGAAAGATACTGAGGCACTCCGTCTTCAGGTACAAAAAATAAAATATATGTTTATTCCTGAGCAAGGCATCTTGTTCTCTTGCGCGCTCTTCACTGAAAGATTAGGTAGGCCTACTTAAGAGAAGTCATTTTAGATGCTTACTAATGATTTCAGTTGATTTAAGACAAAATTAATAATAATAATAATAACAAATAATGGTAAATGTTTAGATTTAACTGCGGTCTCATTTTGCCTTGCTTCAATTCACTTAAGTGAAAAGTGTCCCATCTTACATATGTCTGGTTGATCACTGTCTGGTATACAGGTATTGCCGTTTGCCTTCATCGTCTGATTGAAATAATAAATAAAGGTTATTATTTTATGACATTTGAACTTCTGCCTCCGTTATTGATGTCCACAGTAGAAATATTCTGTGGGCAGGCTTTACAGTTATCATACCTGAGACAAGGTTTAATACAGTATCATGTCAGTATCATGGTCAACATCATGTCAGTATCATGGTCCATATCATGTCATTAACCTGCACTTGTATTTCTTTATTTAATGTATTCCTTTATCTATTTTTAAATATGACAGCTCTGGCCCTCCATAGATATGCCAACTGGCAAAGCAAATTGATCCCAGTCCTCACCTGCCATCGTTCAAACTAGGTGTGAACTAGCTTAAAATAATGTAAATGTTTTTGAAAAGAAAAATATCAGATGAGCAGACTGGAGAAATGGATGTTTAGTTCATGAAAGACAGAATATTTAATATACATGTAATACAACTGGAAAATGATTTGAAAGGTTAATGAAATTGCATTCATAAAAATAAGGAAATAATTTAAGAAGCTGTTAGATTTGAAAGTTGTTATATTTGCTTTTTTCACAATAGGGGGGGGGGGGGGCTACAGCCAGAGTAAGCCTTGCCGAGCCATGTGGGCCTATCTCCTGCTTCTGTAGCGTGGGGCGGCTTGATGTACAAGTACACCCACTGGACATGACTAGTATGTCTCAGGGCGGAGAGAGGAGCCAGAGGCTATGGCTATTTGGGGGTCCATGACATGGAAACGTTTGGGAGCCACTGATATAGTGTAGACACACACACACAAATCATTAATTACTTTCTTCATTACATTCTCTTGCCAGTTACAAAATAAAAAGTTGGTGATTCACTATAACAAGGAGTGAGGAGTGTACAATCAGGGTTCCAACACACATTCCAGGTCAAATTTAAACTTAACTTCTTGGAAGCTTGGAAAATGTTGGTCAGCTTTCAGTATGATTTAGGTTGACAATGGACGGACAATATGACTGTTAATGTGGTCATATCTCTCTAAACCATTTTCTGAAACTTTATCATTTCATGGACCCCCATAACTCTGACTGCACAAATGGAACCAAGGGGACCGATCAAAAATGGTTGGTTCAATTTGCACACTCTCAAGAGTTACAGACATGTAAGGGTCAATTTGGGAACCACTGCTCTTAACATTTCACTTCACAACAAACAAAATGAAAATGGATACCGATACATAAAATAAGCAGTCATGCATTTAAAATATATTTTCTATATTTTCTCCAGACTTGTTATGCAATTCTATATTTTTCAAATCCTGGAAATTACCAACTACAAAAAAAAGACAGTAGTTCATTGAACTTCATTACACGATTCTTCATAGGAACAGAATCACTATGACAAGCACTTGACATTCATCTTTCACTCTCTTTGCAAGCTTTTACTGTCTCGCAAAAACAAGTGTGCATGAGGTTCTAATTAATGTCAATACAGGTTCATTCAACAACAATTCAGCCTTGGTTGATGGTGTCACACACTGCAAAAACATAACAATTTTACAGTACATACCACTGGTACCAGGTTTAGTATGACATTGTCAGTTCTGTTCATTTTATGTTGAATTGAAATTCACTGACACAGCACTCTTTTCAATACATATGTTAAATGAAGCATGACCATTTCTGTAACTTTTTGGATGCCTTAAAGCAGTGATTCTCAACCCTTTTAATTTGAAGGACCCCCAGTTCAATATGCACTAGGCCACGGACCCCCCATTTGATTCTATTCATTTTTTGTAATCTCTGGGATTCAAATCTCCACTGTAAAATCCAGTGTTTCCTCAGTGTTTACTTATCTCTGAGGGTACCGTATGCATGGTACATCCATTTGTATTCAAATGGAACTTCCATTTGTACACCGGACCTGACATCGAGAAACAGGGCCTTAAAGCATTAGTACCAAACACCACATTTGTACCGTAACATAATTACGAGAAAATAAGCCAGTCCTTTCTTCAATACATTGTCCTTAATGGTACAGTGAGGTGACTAAAGATTCAGGGTGCTACAGTGGATTATTCTACAGTCACATTAACGAGCTTACCAGCATATTGTCAGTTCACACACTGTCAAAATGTAACAGAAAAATATTGTACGGTGCCATTTGTACAGAAAAATCAACAAGAATAATTAACAAAGAATATAGATATGGCAGCAACATATAGCCTAGATTAAGAATTGTTAGCTTACACACACACTCCTTCCCTTCAAATTAATACTCTGCTCTGGGACTCAAACCACAGCTGGTTTTCATTCAAAATGACTGGAAACTACCTGCTAGGATAGAAACAGACTAACAGGAGACAGCTTAACAGGACCCCTTGTCTAGCTCAGTGATTCTCAACCGTTTTAATCTCAAGGACCCCCAGTTTTGATATGCATTAGGCCACGCACCCCCATCTGATATGATTCTTCATCTCTAGGACCGCAGTCTACAGTGTAAAATACTTTTTTTTAACTTACTTGAACTCAAGTGTCCAAATGGCACTAAATGGTCCCGTAAAGGTCCATTTGGTGCCATGTGTACACCAATGTGGACCACTGGCTTCCTTTAAAACAGGCCTGAAAATCCACCTTTCAGGAGGCCAAAGGGGAAGGTAAATATCACTTCTCCCTTAGAAAGGTGTTCACCCCCACCCCCCCTGTTTACCCCCATTGTTTTCTACTCTGTACATTTAGTGTTTTATATTTGTGATGATATTGTATTTTGGTGTTATTTTTTGTCCACAGGACTTTTTGGGGTTATCCTTTTAGACCAAGTGTATGACTGTACTGCTGTTTGCATTTATGTCTAATAAAATATTCAATCAATCAAAAAAACAGGTTCCATTTTGAGGCCATTATGGGTCATTAGGCTCCTAAATATATTTTTTTTAGCAGGAACCCCCTAAAGGACCCTTCCCCGAACCCCATGTTGAGAATCACCGACCTAGCTCTTATTCCACAGAACCACAAATATGACAGTATTTACAAATAAAAGTGGATTGACAACCTCATAACATACATATATCCCCATATGTGGGGGAACTCAATTAGTCCCATATATCTCCTGGCATAATAGCCTGTGCAAATATCCAAATGCCTCAAGAGCTGGAACAGTTGAAAGCAGTTTTTTTCTAGATCCCTCTAGAATCAGGAACTGGTCTCGTCCTCTCCAGTTGTGTGTGGGAAGTTGGAACATCATTAAAACGTCTCTAGATTCAAGGTGACTTGTGTCCAGAATATCAACATGGCGGGGAGACAATGTCTAAAAAATTAATTAAATTAAATTAAATAAATGGCTGAATTACAAAGGCTATCTATAGGTTCAGCGTTTTTAGAGTTTCATTTAAATAAAATCTTTAGTGTGTGTCCAATAAGGTAGCACGCAGCGAAAAAAGCTGCCAGCAAATACTACTGCTGCGATCAATGTGACTATATGTTAAAAGTGCAACTTATTTTTTTGTGTGTATTTTCAGTTTTAGTAGTAGTGTCAGGGATACAGCAGCAAACATAAACTTGAGAGGTAAAAAAGAGGTTCCTGTAATGTCTAATTTAGGCTTGTCGCAAGACAGTGTTGCTTGCTGAAAACACAACCTATAAGCTCACAGCGCGTTGCATCCGCAACGCGTTGTGAGCTTGTAGGTTGGCTGTTTTCGGCACACAATGCCGTCGTGCGACGAAGTACGAATCAGGCTCGAGACAGATACTGCAGTTTTGGTCCCCCTACTGTACCGGTTCAGGCTTTGTACATGTGGTCTACTTCCCATTCCAATCTGTCATTCAGTCTTGTTAGAGCATTTGAAATGTTAAGTGATAATAATGAACAGTACTGCACCAGCATAAAGCTCATAGAAACATTTCCACAACAGAATTCAATAGGGAGTGTTGAGCACAGAACCACGTGTGACTTGTAACTAGAGCTGGGCCATACTGACAAACTCAAATATCACAATATTTTTGACCAAATACCTCAATATCGTATTGTGACAATATCAATTTTCTTTTTAGCTTTTCAAAACCTGTCAAAAATAGCCAATTTACAAACTCACAACGTGTCGCAATGTCCCAAGAAGAGACAACATTAATGCCATATCATGATATAACGATATACCAAAACACAGGCGATATCTAGTCTCTTTTCACAACATTGTGACCTTATAATCTACCCCACAAGAAGAATCACCAAAAAGAAGAAAAAAACATGTCAGATATCATCACTGTCGGGCAGAAACCTCATATATCCATATGTTTTTTTTGGTAAATGAATGCCCTACTTGACGTCATACTACAGCGTTACACAAAAGTAAACATTTTATGTGAAAGTGGTCTGTGGGTTTTATAAATATTGAACCAACGAAAAGAGCTTGTGACTAAATAATAATGTTTTTCCATTTTCTGAAAAGCTACCATTTTAGATGTTACCACCCGAAAGCAACGATATGTTTGACGATAAATATCTGACGGGGATACTGTACAGGCCATCTCAATCTCATTTACTACTAAGCTTTCCTTGTGTTTCTTCCTGTTTTTTATCTTGCAGTAAAAAGTGTACCTGCCTGCCTTGAATACAAAATGTTCCATTAGAAGCACATTAAAAAGCATGGAAAATGGATGCAGTGGTATTTGTTTTCAACTGCCGGCGCAAATATAGCGGAGGCCAGTTAGGACGGTTAGGGTAGGACAGTGGTTCTCAAACTTTTTCATGTTCAAGGACCTCCAAATTAATGCACTTGGCCACGGACACCCATCTGAAAAGATTTTGTGCCAAGGACCCCCCAAAATGTTTCCTCATTTTTTGAAAATAGCAGATCTACAAGCTCACAACCTGTTGTGAGCTTGTACACCGGCTAATATCCAATAGCCTATTGCTATATTAACTGATTTGCCTGGGGACCCCCCCCCCCACCCCACCCAAGAACCCCTGGGGGTCACTGGACCCCAGCTTTGAGAACCACTGGGGTAGGGTAACTATATATCACTGGTTGCAGTACAGTAGTGTTGCACTATTTACACGGTCCCAAAGGTCAGGGGTTAGAGCTGGTTTTCCTTCATCTAATTAAACATGATGGACTCTGGGTCCTGGTTCATCATCTGAGCCATGTGCCGGAGCACGTCCTTCTTGGTGATGATGCCCAGCAGACGCCTGGTGAAACGTGAGAGAGAGAAAAGGAAAGAGAAGAGGGTGATTATGTAGTAGTGGATTGCTACATGTGAAGTTTTGGCCTTATTATGTGGACCTGCCGTTATGTCTAACCTCATGTAAATACCTGCTGCTATGTGGACCTACCAATCTCTTTTGCACCTTGTGTCTAACCTCATGTACAAAACCTGCTGCATATTATGTACATATCTTTGACTTTTATTTTTGTCCTTGCTCTCCCTCTCTCTGACCCAATCTTTCTTTCTTTCCTGGAAAACAAAGAAATGATGGAGCTTGCACGAAAACTAATTGCACCCACAGATCCACGCCTGTAAACATGTGATGTGACTAATAAAACTGATTCTGATTCAATGAGGGGAAATCGATTTCATTATTCACTTTCCACCTCACTCATGAACAAGTTGTGAACTGTGTTGTGCCCAGTAGTGACACCCGCTGACCCCAGAGGTCATATGGCCTCTCCACACACATGGGGAAACATGCTGGGATCCTCACATACACTCACACTTGCAGCGTGAGCACGCACACCCACTGGAACACACACACACACACACACACACACACACACACACACACACACACACACACACACACACACACACACACACACACACACACACACACACACACACACACACACACACACACACACACACACACACACACACACACACAAGAATGCAGCTGCACAAAAGGGTGCCTTCACATTTCATTGCTGCAAAAACAGACCTTGGACACCAAAAGGTGATATGTTATCTCAACCTTTTTTTTTCAAAGGAAGCACAAACCAGATGTTCTTTTTTAATGAACCATTAGAATCTGCAACTGGCCACGCGAGACCTTCTAATGATAATAATTATCTTTATGTATATAGCACCTTTCATACATAAAATGCAACTCAAAGTGCTACGGAAAAAAAACCCAACTAAAAAACAAGTACATAAAACAGGAGATGATAATAATTTATAAAACAAGCTTAAAAACTAAAAAAATAGCAGATCTCGCTTAAAAGTATCTACAGATTCAGCCATTCAGAGATTCCCTGTCAGGGAATTCCAGATGCTGGGGGAATAAAAACTAAAAGCTGCCTCTCCATTACTCTCAAGAAAAACAGTTTTTCACAGTTTGACCTCAGCAGTTTGCAACATTTTTCCCCATAAGACTGTGAATCTACATTTTAAGTATGATTGATGTGAAAACTGAAATTATGATTGATGTGCACATGTCCCTGGTAAATAAATAATATACATAAGTATCTGAGTGAATACCATACTGTAACTAGCATGAAACGGTTTTCAAAAAGGGATGATTTGGTGGGCAGAGACTTGCAGTGCTCTCCAAAAGGCCATCTGGAAGAGGTGATGAGCACAGGGTGAAACAGGACTATACCTTTGTCATACAGCTATTCAAATGATGGCAGTGGGGTGCCAAAAATATTATTGACTATTATTGCACCTCAAGTTTGTTTGCACGTGTGACTCTGATGCAGCGACGCCATCCAACAGTACTACCAGGGATCATTCATGGGTGTCGTGCATCAAAAATAGCTGATCTACAAGCTCACAGTGGGTTTGCGTGTTTTCCAGGTTTTGCATGACACCAGCACGCAACTAATTATGACTCAGGCTTTACGGTTAGAGAAAATGGGATTGGCAGATCTAGAGAAATAATAAGGTTGGCGGCCACTTGTTTTTGTACACGTCAAGCTAAAGAAAGTGTGAAAAAAAACGGTGTGCACACAAGGTCACACATTTGTGCCCTAAAAAAACTAAGGCCAGCCTTGCCCCTATAAAATTCCAGGCCTGACACACACACACAAAACTTCCTCTAGTTCCTGTTCTTACCCGCTCCTGGTGACCAGGCACTGTCGGAGGCCCAGCTTCCTGAAGATGTCCACCACGGTCTCCATGGGCGTGTGGTCGGTGACGGTGAAGGGGCTGAGGTTGAGGATGCGACGCAGCTTCAGGGGCTGAGGGTTGCTGGCTGGGAGCTGAGGGGCGTCCTCAGTGAAATACACCACCGAGCTGCTCACCACCCCGTCCTGCTTCTGACGGGCGTTCTCTGTTGAGAGACAGAGAACCATGTCAGTGTGTGCGTGTGTGTGTGTGTGTGTGTGTGTGTGTGTGTGTGTGTGTGTGTGTGTGTGTGTGTGTGTGTGTGTGTGTGTGTGTGTGTGTGTGTGTGTGTGTGTGTGTGTGAATACTGTATGTGGATAATTTTTCTCTCTCTTCCCCTTGCTCCCCCTGCCCCCTTCTTCAACTTCCCTTTCTCTTTTTATGGAAATAACTAAAACGATGGAGTGTGTGTGACATTTTCATGTCAAGTACAGCCAAATTGGTACGTATTTGGCCGCAGACCTCCATTTGAAAAGATTTTGTGCCGGGGACCCCAATACAAGAAGATTTTCCAACATTAGCTTGTATCAGCTATTTTCGAACAGCGGAAAAATAATCAATTATACATTTTGGTGTCAATTCGTTGATATATAAATATCACTTTAAATATATTTTCAGTTAATTGCCCAGCCCCTACCTACAGTATCTCCTGCCTAAACTCAACCAAACTCAAACCAAGCTTACTGATAGCCAGGGTGAGGTCCCTGCGCTGCACGAAGCCGATGAGCCTCTCGGACTCGCGCGACACCACCACGGGGAAGCCGTTGTAGTCCGTGTCCTTGATGAGCGTCTCCACGTCCTCCACCGTGGTGCTGTCCTGGGTGAGCACGGCCAGGGGCGGCTCGCTCCGCCGGGGCCTCATGACGTCCGTGGCCAGCGTGCGGTGGGTGAACTCGTCGCGGACGTCCAGGTACGGGTAGCCGTTGAGCTGGATGTGCGACTCGTAGATGCCCTCCTTGCCGAAGGCGTCGGCCACCCACTTGCTGGTGACGGCGGCGGCCATCAGCGGGACGATGTACTCCAGCCCCCCCGTCAGCTCGAACATGATGACCACCAGCGACACAGTCATGCGGGTCACGCCGCCTGGCGGGAGGTTAAGACAATGTACAGTTACTGTAACAGGACATCGACAGCATGGAGATGAGTGTCACTCACCACAAACCTGTGGTTCTCAAACGTTTCATGTCAAGGACCCCCAAATTGACATGTATTTGGCCCGAACCCCCATCTGAAAATATATTTTGTGACAGGGACCCCCAGAAGAGAAGATTTGTGTAAAAAAACAAAATTATTACAAATCTACACAAACACTTTCAAATTCTTAAAAAAATAGCAGATAGCAGCTATTTTTGAATAACCAACGTATAAAATATAGATAAAGTGTTGGAAATGATTGTGATTTGGCTGGGGACCCGCTAGAACTCCCTCAAGGACCCCTGGGGGTTCCCGGACCCCACTTTGAGAACCACTGATCTAAACAGCTCACTCTTTATCACAATAATTAAATGACACTAACCCTTTTTACATAGATTACATTACATCAGATTAGATTATTATTATTGGACTATATTAAAAATGTCACGTTACAACAGCCATGGACACAAACATCTAAATAATATATAATGAAATAATGCAGAGTAAAATAAGATACATATAAATCGTTTTAATTTGCTGCGTAGGATAGAGGTACAGTGCATTAATTTGTTTTAGTGTGTGTGTTTTAAGTGTAGCAATGCATCGATAATTAATGTCGTAACAGAAATAATTCTGGGCACATCAAAGCAATCAAACTACTTATACTACTATATATGTGTGTATACTATATTCTATGTGCATGTATATGCATAATATACATGTACATGTACAGTATGTTGGACATTAAAATACATTACTAAGTGCTTTACCATAAAGGCCCAATCAGCAAACAAACAGCCCTGCCATGTGGAGACATGAAATGGTCTGAAAATAACATTTTATACATAAATATTGTGTTTGATGTATTTTGGGACTGTCTAGGTTGGTAATGATTGTAAACACTGGAATTACAACAGACCTATACTCTAATTTATGATCAGATAACAAAATTCCAAAAAGCATATTTTCCAGCCACCAATCAAACTCTTACAGAATGTAATGTATATGAATGGATTGGGCCCTTAAAGGGGTAGTTCACCCCCAAAATAACTTTTTTTCTATTGATTACTGACCATCTGGAGCCTTGAATTCATAGATATTTTTTTGTTTTTGTCACATTCCTAAGCCAATAATTTGATTATAATAAATGTGTCCCCATTGATTCCGGTAGGAGACACAAATGCATTTGTGTCTCCTACCGGAATCAATGGGGCTACATTTATTATAATCAAATAATAAAGGAAGGAATGCGACAAAAACAAAAAAATATCCATGAATTCAAGGCTCCATGGGGTGAGTAATCAATAGAAAAAAAGTTATTTGGGGGGTGAACTACCCCTTTAAGTGAAACTGCACAGATGAAAAGTGGTCACATGACCAAAAAACACACTCACCCAGACAGGCAGCAGCCCCGACCATGGCATAGAGTCCAGGGGTGACACAGTCAGCGCCGGGTCGGCACCAGTTCTTGAAGATGATCCAGTCGTGGTGGTGGTAGGCCATCTGCTCCACCGCGATGCCCACGATCCGCCCGGTGATAGCTCCCACCGCCATACTGGGAATGAACAGCCCTGCCGGGATCTGAGGGGGCACGTGAAAGAACAAAAATATCAGATGAAGCAATCTCACCTTCACGGCTCTAAATAAATGCATTTATTCTGCTGTATATCCTTCTATCACCAGGATTGCAGAAGCCAGATGATGCACAGCTATGTTTGAAAATGAAATAATTCTTCATCTGTTTGGGAGAGAACAATTTTTGCCTGCTCATGCTTAAACAATCATTCATATGAGACAAAATAAACCGAGCCGTCAACTTGAACCACTTCGTCAAGGTAAGTCAGAGCTCTTTGGATATCAGGGGTGCAGCTGACCTACAAATGGTTTAATGCCAAGGTATTTCCACATCAGAAGGTAATGTAGACCACTGCCTCTCAACATGGGGTCCGGGGACCCCAGCAAAGTGATTAATAGTTAGTAACCAAATGGACCCTTACAGGTCTGCAACTCAGAGAATGCACTCTCTGAGTTGAATTAACACTGAGGGTTTCAAATGGGGGTCTGCGGCCAAATGTATAAAAAGCTGGGGGTCCTTGAAATTAAAAAGGTTGAGAATCATTGATGTAGAATACATTGAGGGAAATGCCTCAAAAACGTCAAAGCCTGTCAGAGGAGACACAGATCTGGATAAGAGCGTCTGCTAAATGCCTAAATTGTAAAATGACAGATTAGACTAAACGTTTTTCCCACCTACGTTCCCCAAGACTTACCTTCATGCCGAAAGTGAAGATGGTGATGACCACCTTGAAGACCAGTGCCAGTGCCAGCTGCCAGAGGGCCGTGTACACCCCCGGGCCGGCGGGCCTGTCCGGTATATCGTCCACGGGCCGGGACATGTTGGGGTTGTTGACGTAGTCGCAGAGTTGGGAGGACTCCAGCGCTCCGCAGTCGTTGAAGAGCTCCGAGATGAGCTCGCTGGTGCTCCGCCGGGTGTAAGGGTTGGGGAACGCCACCAGAGCGGTGATGCCCGTCACGACGATCACCTCCAGCACCGGGTACTTCCCCAGCAGGGTCGTCTTGCGCCGCCGACACCAGGCGATGTTGGCCCGAATGAAGAGGGTCCCCCACAGCCCGCCGAACACCCCGAGGAGGATGAAGGGGACGAGCTCGGCCATGTACCAGGGCGTGTGGTACTCCACGTAGAACAGCACCAGGCGACTGTTGCCAAACGGGTTGATGGAGCGCAGGGTGAAGGCCGCCACCAAGGCAGCGAAGAAGGAGCGCCACAGGGTCTTCAGAGGGAAGTAGTAGCTCACCTGCAGAGACATGGAGGACGAGACAGGGTTTGTTAGAGGATGGACAAGTAGTCACACTACTGACATGATACTGATGGCATGTCATCTAAACAGATGTAGTCCCCAACATGTAGACTAGGGGTGTGCCGATATATCGTCCCGCGATATATCGCGATACGTTTTCGTGACGATATGTATCGTTTTGGGGGAAAAAAATATCGTTTTGATTATTATTATTTTTTTTTTACAATAATAATAATCAGCCATGCAAACAGCCCCGAGGTGAAAAGGGTGACAACATGTTGTTTTTTTTCGGGTCAGGTGTCACACTATTGCCCTATTTGGATTCAAAACGGCTATTGTAGCTGAAAAGCTACAAGTTTGCATGTCTGAATAATGCAAAAACAGAATTATTTGTTTGCATTTGCTTTTTTATATATATTATTTGCTTTATATATATTTTCATAATAAAAAAGTGCGTATCGTATCGAAATCGTATCGAAGTTGTGAGCCCAATATCGTATCGTATCGTTTGGTGAAATTAGTGTATCGGCACACCCCTAATGTAGACAATGAATGAATGAATGAAAGAAAGAAAGATAGAAATTAAGGAGGAAAGAAAGAAAGAAAGACATTAGGGAGGAAAGAAAGAAAGAAAGAAATGCAATACTTAGTCCCCCACTAGCAAAAAGCAGTGACTGAATAGGTTTTAGGGTGATAATTACCTAGTATTGGTACGTGATACACCTGCCATCCCTACATGTAACCATATACCACGTTTGGTCATCAATAGCGAGCCTTATGGTACAAACAAATTTTTTTTACACAGATCGGTCGATCCCGAGAGGCTTTTGTTTTGTCCCAAAACAAAAACATCTATTGCTATCATCTGCCGTCCAATCACGCTCATTTTGTCTAGTTTGAATGTGAACCCCAACAAATTGTATCAGCATATTATGGTCCATTTGTGTGACCTGTATAGCACAGAGCTACTATTCAACCACAGATAACAAGATGAGACAAGACAACAGTATTGAGAATTATTTCAGGAAGAGATAATTTCATCACATCAAATGGAAAATTAACAACTGCTCTGTGATAGTGAAGAAAGGGAACTTGACAAACCACAAAAGAAAGATGAAGGAAGTGAAATTTCAACCTGGAAAATTAACTATTTTCACAAAGCCAGTGGGTAAAGTTAATTTAGCAGCAAGCATTTTGCAGAAAAATGCGGAATATGAAGGATGTGATGGATGTTGCATAATGGTTGTTGTATTCCGTTCAGGGCGGCACACAGGTTTGTGTTTTCTCTCATGAAGGCTTTCTGTCTTCATGTGATAAACAGTCATAGATCACCACCTTGTGGCCTTTTTGAGAATTGCAACCAGCAGCGACCAACCTGACTTGAATGGACTGTCAGTTAGTTCCCAGTGCCAACTCTCACACAAAGGCAATACAATACAGATGATAGTTTTGAGAACTGTTTTGTATTCTTGAAATAAACAGCAACACATATGAAATTGTTGTTTTCACAAAACTGAAGTACAATAATAACTATATTGCACTGCTAAATAGCAGTGCAATATTAGTTATTCTGTGGTGTGTGTGCTTTCACATAACATCTTAATAACCGAAAAAACACCTTCTTTCTTTGTTAATCTTGAATTTTAAAACCAAAAAAACAAAATGTGATTTTCATATGAAACTGAAGATTTGTTTTCACTTTCTTGCACCTCCAAGATTTTCGAACTATCAAACATTGTGTGATTGGTCAGAAATTCAAGGTGCTTGTGAATGTTTAATTTCCGCAAGCAACCAGCAACGTACCATGGACAGTTTTGAGGAAAGGTTGGCTGAGGTTGCACTTCAAATCTATGTGCTATATTTCAAAATAGCCGATCTACAAGCTCACAACATGTCGCTATGCAATGAGTTGTGAGCTTGTAGATCTGCTATTTTCAAAAAGATATTGAAAAAAAAGTGACAAATGTAGAATATTTTTTAAACATTGTAACAACACTAATCTGGTACGGGGGTCACTGGCACAAAATATTTTCAGATGGGGGGGTCCGTGGACGAATAAATATTAATTTGTGGGTCCTTGAAATGAAAATGTTTGAAAACCACTGGTATAAACAGCATTAGGAAGGAAGCCCAAATAAGCAACCACACTTTAGATACAAGTCCAAAAAAACACAATCACCAATATTTACAAGCGACTTTACAGAAAAACAAGCCCAAAGCCGTTTATAATAAGTGCCTAAGCGGACATGGCAATCCTGAACACAACCATATATGGCAAGTAATTTATGGAGATAGATAGCACACACTTGTCCACTGATGAGTGTCTGTCGCCCTAAATGGCGAAATCTCTAAGACAAATAATTACCTCCGAAGGACTTCGGAGGGTGATAAAAACAAAGAGCACTGTATACAGTGGGCCGGGTCTAACGTTCAGCAGTCAAAGTGGAGCCGCATCGAGTATAAAACTATTTTGAAGTATGCTGCCTGCTTTAATGTACCCACCTCTTCCAGACTGAAGAGAACCCCTCCAATAGGAGCTCCAAACGCCACGGACACCCCAGCAGCCGCTGCTGCTGATAGGACCTGTACAAAAACATACAATGTTACGTTTGGTTACAAAACTCGACCTAACATTTGAATAATGTGCATTCCTCCACCTTCCATCACAGCAATTTTAAACATTTGCATAAATCTATACTATATACTTTAAAAAATATATATAATTTCATGACTTATTTTCAACTTTTTACTTTGGGCATGTCATTATAGGCAAAAATGTGCAAAAATAGCATATCTGCAAGCTCTATTCTGCCGCACAACAGTGTACGATGGTGTATATAATTTATATAGCTTGTAGATCGGCATATTTCACTATTTTCATGCGACACTGTCGAACGACTAAGTATAAAATAGGTCTTAATGGGTTACATACTGAATAAAATGTAGCTAAAACAAACCAACCAGTCTCATGTGTCCTACTGTACTGGTTCTCCATTGTACGTACTGGTTAATCCATTGTACGCTCTCTTGAGTTAAATTGACCCGTAAAAGGTCCATGTTGACCGCTGGTGGTCCCCAGACCCAAAATTGAGAACCAGTGTCCCTACTGTACCAACCTCTCGCCTCTTGCCCTCGTTCTTGCTGTACTTGGAGAAGAGGCTACAGAACAGGTTTCCACAGCAGCAGGCCACGTGGACCAGAGGGCCCTCTTTGCCCAGACTGAGCCCAGAGGACACGGCCAGGACCAGGGTCACCGTCTTTATCAGCAGGGTCCACTTCCCCAGGTAGCCCCGGATGATGAACCCGCTTAGGATTGTCTTGATCTGTGATGCAAATAACCCACAAATCACCAACATGTTGGTTAAAAACATTCAGATTCAAGGATAAAACACAGAAGTGCTTTAAGTCAAGGACGTATTTCCATTGTGGTGCAAACAAAAAGCTGGTAGCCCATATGTGTAGCAGTCATAGCTATAAGAGGTTAAACCAAGTTACATAACACAATGACATTGTATAAAATGTATTTAATAACAATTATTCAGACAGACCTTATCCAACAGACAAGTTTTAGTTAGATAATTAAACATTCTCAAATTAGTTTTTATATAGGTGCTTGCTTCAAGTGATATTTTGCTATAGACTATAGAGTGTTAGTTCAGTAACAGGGCAGAAGTACCAGGTCTGTCTCTTAGTGAACAGAAAATGTATTTTCAGGTTGGGTTAGAAATATCATCCACTCAGAGAGATAGAACTCACACAGGATACAAGTGAAATTGGAAGTAAAGAAACAAATAAATGAAACAAACAAAATGTATCATAATAATCAGCAAACTCTTAACCCATTAAAACCGGGAAAGCATCTGTATAACAACTTTAACCATTATTTTATACTTTGGCTATTCAAAAATAGCAGATATACAAGCTCACAGTGCGTCACTTTGTGCCGCGCTATGAGCTTGTAGATCTGCATTTTTTTTTTAAATCTTCAACATGTGTGCAAATCTTTGAATATATATATATATTTTTAAGCAAACATTTTAAGTCAAATATTTGCTTCTGGGGGTCCCTGGAACAAAATATTTTGAGATGGGGGTCGGCGGCCAAATACATATCATTTTGGGGGTCATTGACATGAAAAAGTTTGAGCACCACTGATATAGCGACATACGTTTTTCAGAAAACTGTCAGAATTTAGAAGTACATTTATTTAATCGGCCTCAGGTCCTAATGGGTTTAATGGACCTCTGCTCACCTCAGGGATCCCGGAGCCACAGGCGTACGGAGCGAACACTCTTACTAAGGAGACTGCCAGGAAGGAGAACAGCAGAGCCCACATGATGTACAGGAAGTAGTTCAGGAGGTACGCCCCGGCTCCCTGGAGGAACACCCAAAATATACATACAATACATTAGGGAAATTGACATGGTGTATATGCATAATATACAAACATATGTACAGTCTAAGTTCTGGGTTCAATTCTTGCTAGGGGAACATACTGTTGATTACATTTAGATAATTCATGAATTTTACTTAAGGTTAGGCACAGTTAGTATGGTTAAGCTTTGGCATGGTTTTGGTGTGGTTTATGGTTAGGGTAAGGAACGTTAGGGCCCTCAACCTAGAACTGAGTGTAAACTGTAAATTCTCCTTTAAACTCACAAACATTCGGTTGAATGCTGCTGACTGTTTGTTGCAAGCTCAATTTTCTGCACTCAGCATTGCCATTCTGAACGGAGTGATAATTTAGTGATTGTAGGTTTGAACTGCCCCACTTGCGACTACGTTAGCCACCCCTGGTCCTCTGACTCAGCACTGCCACACTGACAATTTCACTGAGGACGTTGGTTTGTATGCCACTCAGCCAGCTGAGTCATGGTACATTTCACTTTCTCAGGTGAGCTTATAGCAGCCAGACCAGACTTATAATTTAACTGTGGTTGTTTGTTGGTGGACGGGCTGCCAACTGCTGAGCACATGGTAGGTGCGCACTGAGGTCATCTTTGCTACACAAAGCCGACGTGGTTGCGTTGTGTTCAACGCGCCCTGTTGGTTTGCACCAGAAGTGGTTCCACTCAAGTTCCCGCAGGACAATCAACGGTATCATATTGTATTTTAAGATTATAATGTAATACGTTCTTGGCGATATGCATCCTACAGCTTAATATTCCCAGTGGTGGAAGAACTACTCAGATTGTTCACTTAACCCATTTAGACTTATTGTAAACAATACGTCTTTTTGTGACATAAGTTGTTGCTAAATATATAGCAACATAATTCCTGTGTTATGTTTTACATTTTTTGAATACATTTTTAAAAATGAAAGTCTTTCAGAAAACTTGGATTTAGAAGCGGCCTTGGTTGCCCAGACGGCACAGAAAAGCTGGCGTGTAAATTTGAAAGAAAACATTTTAAGTGATCAACTCGGAGATAAATCAACTCTCAGGTTTTCAAAAGTCTGGAGTATAGCCAGAATCTTTCTAGCAATCCACAGTTTCATAAAAGCCACAACCACTTCAGAAACCACATTCACCCTGGTGCACTACTATAGCTATGCTTTTTTTGTGATAGCATGTCACAATGGTTCAAAGTGTTACCACAAACCATTCAAGCATTTTCTAGCACTTCCTTCAGTACTCATTGTATTGCTCATGACTGTAGAAATTCCAAGGTCATCTCAAGAAAATGTGAGGAATGTATAGCACCGGTATGAACCCTATACGATGTCCTGGAAAATAGTCGACTCAAATCTGACTTGGGACCGGTTCTGCTTCTCATTCTGTCTATATATACTCTATGCTATGTCCTATGATTTATTTTCCATTAACATCTCTTGTAAACTCTAGATATAATACTAGAATTCTGCAAGTCGATAACTTTCAATAGCCATTGTGAAAACCACATTAGAATGTTCGGTTCTCAAACTCACCAACCTGAAAAGGCTGCTCTCTGCATGATTGTATGCAGCAAACACAATTTTGCTGATTTGTTGATTAACTATTTCTTTAGCCTGCTGCAACCCTCCTGATTTCGTGTATAAAGGGGCGTGTGTATAGAGCCGGCGAGAGACGGCGCCTGATCCCATTGGTTCACCGATCTGTCCGTCAACCCCCGCCCCGTTAACACAACATTACGAGCGACGCCCACTGCACTCTGGTTGGTTGGGAAATGAAACACTTCCTCATACCCAGTACAGGCTATAGTTGGGCCAGGCTTTTATTTTTTAGCAAAACTAAGCAATAAAAGCCTGGAGATCGAGGCTACTATTTCTTTAGTCGAGGACAACTCTAAACTAATCATTTGAAATAGGGGTCCAATGAATATCATGATAATTCGAAACGTTTGCAGACAAAAATAATTATTAGTGTCACTGTCGGGTTGAAACCTTGTCTGTCCAAAACCGTTACTTTTCAGGAATGGATCCCATGAAGTTATTATTCAGTGACAAGCTCATGGTAATACTTTTCATTGGTTAAATATTTATAGAACCCACAGACAGACTTAGACCAATATCAACCTGGCATCCCTACGCAATGCAACGTGCTGTGAGCTTGTATCTGTTTTCCGCTACTTTTGCATGAAGACTGTGATACGACAAAGTATATAACGAAGCGAATTCATTTATGAAAAAAACATCAGCGACGATATCCTTATCCAAGAGCCGGTTCTGACCTCAGAGTGGCCGGTCATCAGCTCGGCCCATTTCTGCCACTGTGGACACTTGTCTCGGTCGTCGAAGGTGGTCTCGTTAGACGTCCAGCAGCACTGTTCATGACTGTAATAGAACGCTGACAGACACACGCCTTCCTTTAGGTCTGTCATCCAGTCCACCGCCAGGTCAATCACTCCAGCCAGCGTGCCTGAACAGAGGAACACACACGTACACACACACACACACACACACACACAAACACACACACATATTAGAGCCCGACTGATGCCACATTTTTGGGTCGAATGCCAATCTCGATTTCGGAGTCCAACACCACCGATTTCCAATGTTATGACCGACATTTTATCCAAAAGTGCAAAATAAATTCTAATCAGTTAGAAAAAGTTTGATTTGATAAAAGTTTGCCGTCATTATCATTGCTGTAATATTATCTTATTTTTATGTAACCTCTCTTCTTTTTCTTTTTTTGTGTCGTCTCAGCAGCTGGGAAGAGCGGGCGGGTGGGTGGGAGGGAGGGCAGGCGGGGAATAATGGGTATCTATGTATCCTCATGAATGATGACCTTTTATTATCTGGAAAACTCTTAAAAAAACCAATAAACAGATTTAATTGAACATTTCTGTGGACTTGTGAAAAGGGACGCCAGGTTGAAAGTGGTTAACCCTTTAAGACCTGAAACCGATTCTGCAAAAGTCTTCTAAATCCTAACTGTTCTTTGAAAAAAAGTTTGGTTCTCAAACTTTTTCATGTCAAGGACCCCCAAAATGATATGTATTTGGCCGCGGACCCCCATCTCAAAATATTTTGTTCCAGGGACCCCTGGAAGCAAAGATTTGAGTTACAAATGTTTGCTTTAAAAATATATATATTCAAAGATTTGCAAAAAAAAACACTATTTTTCAAAATAGCTTGTATATATATTTTTGAATAGCTAAATAAATCTAAAATGACACAGATGCGTTCCAGGTCTTAATGGGTTAATAATCAGGACACATTTGGCTGAATAGACGTACTCAAAAATGGCCTATATTTCGGCCGTACCAATATATCCATACACAGACATGAGGGTATAAACATGTACACACAAGCTTATGTCTTTGCTTCGTGCTGTTCTATGTATGTGCTGATTGAATCTTTTCTGTCCATTGTCTTAGTCCAGCCACCGAGTGATGCAAAACTATTGTAATTAAGCCGTCTGTTTGTACTGCATGTCTGTACGATGGTAACGTAAAGTTTGTCTCATGATAATCATGTGTGTGTGTGTGTGTACCTGACAGGAGTCCAATAAGCAGCATAACAACCCATCCTGACCAGGCGTCCAACAGGCTCTTAATCAGTTCCCAGAGGCTCTCCTTGCTCTTACTGGTGATCTGATGGAAACAATCACAAGCTGATAATCACCACCCTGGCTAAGAATGAACAGTTTGCTGTTATCTTATAGCATACTGCAGTTAGCTAATTCTATGATGAGTTCAATAATGAGTGAAATACTGCAATGCTGGAATTCTATAACGAGTGAAATAATGAGTGAAACACAGAAAAAGCAATTAAAATCATCACAATCACAATTAACCACTTAAACCCCATATGGGTTCAATACCAGCGTCTTTCCTGATTTCAGTTATTGTGGGCTTTAGCTGAAAATAGCCTATTGACAGCAGTGAGCTTGTCGATCTGCTATTTTCAGCTAAAGCTTTCCCCACAATACGGATGCTGGGGTTCAAGTGGTTTAAAGGAGAATTCCGGACATTTTAAGTGTTATCTTTGATGTGTCGTTACTCACCTACCGACGTAAAAAGTGGCATTGTTTTTTTCCAGAGATTCCCCTGTCGTCATTTTTTCAACCCCCTCCGTTGTCATAATGGGAGCGCGTGGCTTAGGGAAATTCGTCTATTATAACCGATGCAAAGTTATTTTTTTCTCTACTACTACTCATTGTAGAGTCTCATGATAGTCAAACATGCGCTGAAAGTTCCTGAGAGGCTACCGGTAACGCCGAACGATTTAACACTGGTTGCTTGTTTCTTTCCAGAACCTGGCAACTTGGTGTTGCCAGGTAGAGAAAAAAAAATGGAGAAAAAAAATGCCACTTTTTACGTCGGTAGGTGAGTAACGACACATCAAAGATAACACTTAAAATGTCCGGAATTCTCATTTAAGTTTTTCATCTCATGAATTTCTGATTAATTAATTAATAGTACCCAAAGCTCAAAAATACCTCGTTTATAAGCCCCGTCTCGTATGTGGTTAATTATAGCTTCTGCAATGTGGAAATTGTAGCAGTTCACATAGTGATTTCAATTTAGCTTTTTGTTTTTTTCTTTCAATTACTTTCAATACATTTTTCTTTCGATTAATTGCAAACTGTCACACTCAGAAATGATACCGAAACCAAATTAACATTAACAATTAAAATTAGATACTATATCGCAACAGGATAACACCAGCCGCAATAGCTACAGTAATGTGGTGTGTATGGCGCTCGGGCCCGAACCCATCCTGGAACTCGGCCTTCATTGAGATCTCAACTACACACCTGTAAAGTTCCGTGACTGCACCTTGCACGGTTATCACAGTGGACAAAATCTGCCCACAGACGTGTAAACGCCACACCGACTCACAAGGTGAAAACAATTAGCAGGAGTAATAGCAGCCACGCTGTCGTGGGCTGGTAATAGGCTTGATCCAAACCTTGCGGTGGCGGTCTGTGTCTCTGGACTTCTCCCTCAGCCAGTCGATGGTGTGGAAGTCCTCGTAGGTCCCCACGTCCGGGAACGGCTCGTCCAGGAAGTCCATCAGGTTCCCCGTTCCGTTCATCTCCTCGGTGGGAGTGGCGCTGCCGCTCACACCTGGTACAACAGAGAGCATCAATGTGCAATTATTACCCCAATTAAGCATTCATAAATATGCAATTAACCACTTGAACCCCAGCATCCATATTCTGGGGGGAACATTACAAAAAAAATAGCAGATCTACAAGCTCGCAATGCATTGTGAGTGACTCGCTTGTAGATCTGCTATTTTTGGCAAAGAGATTTGTTGTTGACTGAAAAAAAGCTGTACAAGTACAGAGCCAACTCAGGTCCAGTTTACTAAGGGGGTTTAAGTGGTTAACCGCTGTTAAAAATGTAATTATACTGGCCATTGCGACGTTTTCCAAATCGGACAAGGTTGCATTTTAAATGAAAGGCTCCAGTCTTGTGTGCACCAGACCGTATCGTAAACAAGGTATTCTGGGGCTGTGTTGAATTCCCGGCAGACAAATCAAGCTGCACGCCAGAGAATCTTTTGGACCTTTTTGAATATTTACTAAGTATTGGAAACAAAAATAGAAATGTGATTCCTGTACGTTCATGTTCTTTGTCATTGGTCCTACGATATTTATTTAAAGCTGCAATCTGTAACAATATTTGAATGAATAAAACATTATTTTAACCAATCTGTATGGTTAGTACAAAATAACTAGAGGTGGTCTCCCAACTCTTCCGTCAAAAAGACCCTGATGTCGGGTAGAACACCTACTGGTTGGCAAGTAGCACTGCCTGAAGCTCATACGCACAATATCTCCCCCTGGACTCTTAGCTGAATGGTAGATGTTTGGTCTCTCACGCAGGAGATGCTGTTTCGAATCCCATATAGCAACACATAGAATAGACGGATTACGGCTTTCATGTTAATAGGTTGTCACTACTTTACATCTACCAAAGGAAATTCCTTACTAAAAACGAATAATGCGCTGCAATGTGGGACTGATCCTCATATAAGGGGCTACATTTAATTATCTATCTATACAAATTCTGCTCTATCCTATTATATTGGCCAATATCAGTGCTTGGTGTAACTTTTTTACACCAAGGACCAACTTGTGAAAAGATTTTGTGCCAAGGACACCTGGAAGAGGAGATTTATGATTTAAATTATTCCAAATCTTTCAAATTCAAAGATTTTTTTTTAATTATTGAAAAATAAGATCACAAGCGTTCTGAGCTTGTAGATGGGCTATTTTTGAAGAGCCAAAGTATAAAACAGGGTTACAGTGTTTAAACTGATTATTGTGATGCTATATTAACTAATTATGCTGGGGACCACCTGGAACCCCCTCCTCAAAGACCCATGTGGGTCCCCTGGACCCTATTTTGAGAACCAGTGGCCTACTGTAGGCCTATATATGAACCACAACTGTCAGACACACACCTGATCAGACAAGCCCGGGTCTCGTACAACCATCTCCCTCTGGGTTATTACAGATTTCCAAAAGCACATTTCGAGGTGCACAGTCAGCGTTTTCAGTTAAGTACTAGCCAGTTCAGCAGCCTCACCTCTCTATTACATATCCCTATTATATACTGATATAGCCTGTTTTTGTGCGAGCATGGCATGATGATTACATCCCCGAGACTTAAAGACTCAGAGTTAACCCATTAAAACCGGGAAAGCATCTGTGTAATTTGAGATTTTAGATTTTAACCACTTTAACTATTATTTTATACTTTGCCTATTCAAAAATAGCACATATACAATATAAGCTTATATTGTAGATCTGCTATTTTTGAAAATTTGCTTCTGGGGGTCCCTGGAACAAAATATTTTGAGACGGGAGTTGGCCGCCAAATACATATAACTTTGGGGGTCCTTGACATGAAAAAGTTTGATCACCACTGATATAGCAACATAGGTTTTTCAGAAAACTGTTAGGATTTAGAAGACATTTGTAGAATCGGCCTCAGGTCTTATTAATGAGTTGAATGAACACTAAATTGTATTTAATATTTAGTAATTGTAAATACTATATTGTGATTTAAAGTGAACTGAGTAATAGTTGAATTAAACTATTCCTCATTTAGCTAGGGACCCCTTGCAAGAGGTGATGTCCCCTCCTCAGTTAGCCCAGGGGTCTTCAACAGGGGGTCCTCAGAGTTACTACAGGGCGTTGTGAGCTTGTAGATCGGATATTTTCGGAAAAAGAGAGGCAAAAAAGCAGACTAAGTAAGAGTGAAAGGTCAAGTTTACTTAATATTGAAGGTTTAAGTGGTTAAATGTCTGAAAACACACATCAACATGAATCCAACACACACTGATGACAGTGCTGTCAAACAAGTCTATGAAGCTACCTATGAAATCTATGCATAGTTAAAAATAAGATCTATGATCTGCAGGACCCTGCTTTCATCTCTTTCATGCAGCTAGGGGTCCTTGGCCTGAACCACGTTGAAGACCCCTAGGTTAGCCTATACAGTAACACCAACTGTGTACATATAACCATGGTATACTTAAGTAATGGTTGCACCCATTAATTAAGTATAACCACTTATAGGCACTTGCAATTCATGCATATTTCACACCTTAAAAAATTACAATATTCTGAATAAACATGTTCAGTGTATGAGACATACAGGCTGCACATGTAAACATGATGTCATAGGCGTGACAATGCAAAAACTAAGGCATATTAATGGCTTAATCGTTATATATATACCAAAGCTACAGCTGTCTTTACAATAACGTGCACAGACGTTTAGCTCTTGCATGTTGTCATTTTTATAACATTATATACATAGAAAGCCTCCATCGTTGCATCAATCTGTGCAGGATCATAATGTTTACCTTCCCCCTGTTCTTCCATCATGTTTCCAGCCATCCAGAAGACGACCACGGACTAATAATTATATTTTTTATGATATTATGTATTTAATGACATTTTTTAGCTCATGTTTAAATAGAAATATAACGAATAATATATATAAATAAATAAACAAGGGTAGGAAGGAAGGAAGGAGAAGGCGTCAGAGATTTCTGCCTTCCCCCCACAATGCACTTTGTTTGTGATGACGTTAGCCATGTATCGCAAGACGGTCGTCTGTCATGACCGTCATGGTTGAACGTCAACATAGTGTTTGCACTTTCTTACTTTTTGGCCCGTACATCTACATACACGGTCAAATTTCTAATATAAAGTGCTTCCCATGGCCACATATATTAAAATTATGTTAGGGCCCTCAAAAATACCAGAATTGTTCGTATTGTTCAATAAAAAGCATTTTAATCCAATTGGTGGCCATTTTTATCATAGTTATAATGTATCAGAATGCAATACACCTCCCAACCGATAGGGTTACGTAGTTGAAAGCAGGTGGAGAAAAAACGGAGAAAATGGCCACCAATCGGATTAAATGCTTTTTATTCAACAATACGGAAAATACGGGTATTTTTGAGAAGCCGTACATAATCATAATATCCAAGGCCATAGGGTAAGCACTTTATATTTGAAATGTGAACGTTTATGTAGATGTACGGGCTAAAAACAAAAAAGTGCAAACATTATGTTGAAGTTCATCCATGACAGTCATGTATCAGGGCTAGTGATGACGTTATTGACGTGCTCACGTTGTGTGGAGGCAGTGTGCACAAAATCACAGTTTGGTTGAAATAATAATAAATCAGTGCGATGATATTTCATAATCATATGAAAGTCAACAAAATTGCCACCAGTTACTGATCGAGAGGGGGAAAAACTAGTATCGTGTAGGCGTCAATCATGTGAATCTATGTGGGGTTTTTTTAATTGCTGCTGTTTGTCATCCAAATAAATTTCGTGGAAAATAGGGACATCTTGTGGTTAGTAAGAAACATAACATGACAATAAATCATAACACATTCTCATTGCACTGTGCTCATACTATTGAAGAATTTGATATGATTTGATATTTGACATAGCTGTTGGCTCAAATGTGTTGTGGTTTATTTATATAATGATAGAGCATCATATCTTTCAGCAAGCAATTAAAATATAGGATTTATGGAACATTTAAACAATATTCAGAAAGTGCCTCCGTGTCTCCAGTGGTCACAGTGGTTTGCAAAGTAAAGTGAAGCTGCATACCGTTCAGATACAACCCATATACCATACAACCCACAACATTCTCTTCATGGTTCCAGTGTTGATTTGTTATCTTATAGTCAATGGGGAAATGGAAAGAATTTAAGGATCAGTGCTTTGCTCCTGTTTCTACAACAAACCTGCTTTTACAGACCCCCAACTGACATGTCTCACACGTAAAACAGACGCCTCTGTTTAGTTGTATTCCGTTTCCCCAGCAACTCCTTATTGGGGGCCCCACACCTGCTCCAAAGACAATGAGAGAACCTCTATGAACCTCAAAAGCCTTTCATTTGGGGCAGGCGTTGGAAAAGCATTCGGCATATTGATGACATCCTGTCTGCATTTGAACAACATCCTGTGTGTATACCTCTCTGTTTACCAGACACAGTCCCCGGAGTTGAATGACCCTCTTGTTTCTTATGACCGGCCCCTCATTTTAACCATCTGACCAGTGGCGACACAGCGGGTCACACACACACACACACACACACACACACACACACACACACACACACACACGCACACACAGTCACACACACACAGCTACCAGAGGAGGAGGGAGGATTGTACTGGAGCTTGGCAAAGCAAGCTTCCCTCTCAGCCAGAGATGATAAGTGTGTGATTTGCTGCTGATCCCTGAAGAGGTTTTTTTTTTCTATCCACGACTCTGCTCCCGTTGCTGGCAGACCTGTCGGGACATTCCTCGGAACTTGGAATCATGCTCCGGTGAGGAGAGGAGTGAGTCCATCCCTCCGGGCGACAAGCGAGGTCAAGACTCAAGAGATAAACCGAGACAGACAGGTCGGAGAGGTGGGCACCAGGAGTCACACACATGGATCAAAGCGTTTGCATCTTAGAGCTGCTGGGGGTTCTCTTCTCCGCCGGCGCCTGGCTCTGCTCCCTGGCCACCACCATGATGTCCAACTGGCTCACGCTCTCCACTGACCTGCTCCCCACGGAGAGCTACGAGCTGGGGCTGTGGGAGACGTGCGTGGTGCAGGACATGGGCGCCCTAGAATGTAGACCCTACGACAGCCTCCTGGGCCTGCCGCCGGACATCAAGCTGGCCAGGATCCTCATGTGCACCACGGTGGCCATAGGGCTCCTGGGCTTGCTGCTGACCATCCCGGGACTGTACATAGTGAACAGCTGCGACGGGAGGCTGGAGGACCTCCGGGTCAAGAGGGTGATGAAGATGATCGGCGGGATACTGTGCATCGCGGCCGGGGTCATGGGCCTCGTGCCCGTGTCGTACATCGCGCACCTGACGGTCATGAGGTTCTTCGATGAGAGCGTGCCATCCGTGGTGCCACGCTGGGAGTTTGGAGATGCGCTGTTCTGCGGCTGGACGGCCGGGTTTCTGCACCTGGTGGCCGGATCTCTGCTGCTGGCGTCCTGCCTGTGTCTGCAGGATGACGAATGCACCCACCTGCCCATCCCCATCCCGCTGGTGAAGGTACGCTCGCAGGTCAGCATCTCTCACAGGTCGAGGTCCGAGTACGTATGAGGATGACACTCAGAGAGGAGCCCTCTCAAAGGTCTCAAAGGTGACTCTTATCTAAAGGCTTTCGGCGTTATTTCTCTATAATGACAGCCCACCAGTATGTATTTAAGGTGGGATGATTGTATACACGAGTGGCTTGTAATTTTCTCCTCTGTTTTTCAATCACTGAAGTGTTTTAACTCAAAAGGTTTGTTGTTGCAAAGATGTCACACGTATTCGGCACACAGGAAATCCCACATTTGAGCCAAAGAGACAATTCATGGATCCATCAAAACTGATATTAACACATTGTCACAATGCTGCTGTCATGCCATTGTGATTTCGGTGTTTAGTACTGTATCGTATGATGAGATAGAGTGCAATAATTAACTGACAATTTGATCAGTGAAAAGTGTTGTCAGAGGAAGGTCTGCAAACTTCATGTCCTCAATGTCCTCTCTCAATACGGTTTATGACGTCTGTTGAAGAAGAGAAAACACACAGCTGCAAATTTGTTCTCCTGTCCTTAATGTTCAATAGTTATCTGAGGACTGAATCATGCCTCTTAAGTCATTGAAATTCTTTCTTTATTGATAACATTCTTGTTTGCAGATATGTGGGTTTTTTAATGCAACAATAGTCTCTAAAATATCTTGGTTTCATTGTCATTGTTGTGCATTAACAATGGTGTCATTGATAGCTGAAGTAGCAAAGGTGATTTATTGCTTGAGAACTGGGAAGAACTTAGTTACTGTAGACCCTCAATGTTTATTCACTTTTAAATAGCCTATCTATATAAGAGAGTCAACTCTTGTGAAGGGGAAAAGAGTTACAGATTAACGCGTTCAGTCTTGAATGGAAGAAAGGTATATTAGACATCTGTAAACTACTGCATGTTCAAATGACAAAACTGTACAATGCATATCCTGTGAGTTATATTGCAGTGGCTTGATGTTCAGAGGAAAGACTCTTGCTTGGGTAATATTGGTTTGGATTGTCCTTCAATCAGAGTGATTGAGGAATGTATTGCATTGAATGTATTATATGTTCAATAAATCACATTTCAATAGAATACCACGATATAGCCCTACTGAAAATCCAAAGTTCAATGGCAAAAGATTGTAAAGACATGTACATATTGACATAAATGAATATATGAATAAAAGTATTGAATCGATCTTCGTTTGCAACTGTTTGTAGTCTACTCTTTATGGCAATGCTTTTGTTCCAGATTTCTCTGCATAACGATTATTTTGATATACAAAACACTTAAGACATGCAAAAAATGCATGCAATGATTGTGCAAATGAGTGATCACAAAAAAACTGTCTTATGAAATATGCTCATTTCAACAGAATGCAAGAACCAAACACACAACTCAAAATGACACAAATGCATTGCCTCACCACATGGGATGGATTCAGACCACTGTCGGGGAGCGAAATGTTCGTGTCAGTTGACAAAAGCAGTCCAGTGGAAACGGAGCTTAAGTCTAATTCCTACAGAGTTCTTCCTCGTCTGCTGGGCTAAGCTGTGCCTAATGAACACCTTAATGACACGACTGGAGAATGTGCAGGACACAGTCCTTAGGCCCCATTACTTTGACATTGTTATACAACAGTGGTTCTCAAAATTGTGAATTTCAAGGACCCCCATAACTCTGAGAGCGTACAAATGGACCTGTAAGGGTCCATTTGGTTGGTTCCATTTGTACGCTCTCAGAGTTACAGACCTGGAAGGGTCCATTTGGAAACCCCGCAATGAAGGGGCACTGAGGGTTCCTGGACCCCACTTTGAGAACCACTGTTACACAAGATGGTTCAGGATCAGTTTGTGGTAAGACAAAAACAAAACAAAACATTACTCAGAATGAAGACTGTTAATTTTGGTGCGTGACATACAGACATACGACAAAATTATGAACTATAACAAAATAAGGAACTGTATGTTCCAAGTGTGAACCCTGTTATAACAAAATTATTGGTTGTATGGAACAACATAGTATGGAGTATTATGGATGTTATTGATGATAAGTAATTGCGTTCTCATATGTGTATTCAATTTAAGTACATTGGCCTTGAAATATATAAACATATATATATAAATAAACAAGTAGCTCTCGTGCACATCCCGGGTGGAGGTGCTGGTTTGGCAAGAGGATGCATATGAAAAGAAATAAACCTTCCCTCTGCTTCTCTTTGGAAGGAACCGCACACTCCCAATGATGATGGACATATATATATATATATATATATATATATATATATATATATATATATATATATAGCATTCTTATTCTAGATTGTAAAATTCCAGAATGAATATACTCTATATGAGATAATAACATGGATGGCAATTTGTCGTCCCATCCAGATGTAATTTCCAATGCTTTGTTTCAAATTTCAAGTCTGTCTCTTCCAGATTATGTTCAGGAACTATAGGCTGGACTGTGAGTTACTGAGATTTAGTGACTAAAAGTTATAGAGAGGCAGGCATGTGTTTAAAAGATCACTGGTTTTGTCACAACTCATGATGGGGGACCAGCATGAGTAATGCAGTACCTTATTTTCCTCAACCACCTAATAATAATAATAATTTGAGGTATTTTTGTCACTGTACATTTGCACACACGTGAAATTAGGAGCAGTGGGTGCTATTCATTATTAATACAGTGGGTTAAGTGTCTTGCTCTGGGACACTTCAACACATTATTGGGCGGTCTCTATACCCATTCAGCGATGCCAGCCCCATGAACCCTATTCTGGGGAGAATATTCAGTGAAAATAGCAGATCTAAAAGCTCACAACGCATCACATTGTGATGTGTTGCGAGATTGTAGATCTTCTATTTTCACCTATTAGAGATTTGTTGTAGAGGGGGAAAAAGGGAGTGGATCAAGTAAAGAACCCTGGCGGACCCCGGTCAACTAAGTATATAACATTTAATTGGTTAACAGCTGTTGTTGAGGTGCCCTTGAGCAAAGCTCTTAACACCTGGTAATAGCTCCAACACTGCTGCTTAGTGGCCAGTAGTAGGAGACTGCGGTTGTACTGGGCAGCTCCCAGGTGCCAATGTACATAACTATTACCGACAACCTGGGCAGGGAAGACAAAGCATAATGCATACTCAGCAAAACTTTCTTCCCCGGGATAAATAAATGTTAACAGAAAAAAAGCCCTCGCTCGGCGCTGCCTGCGGCCCTGTCGTGTGAAAGCTGCCTTTGTTGTGGTTTTACAATACGGTCATTATGGCCGCCCCTCCCTTGCTAATCGCACTATCTATCTCCAACCGCCAGAGGTTGGTTCCACATCAGTGGACCACATGGAGACGCCACTGTATGTTAAGCAGAAGTATGACATGTGACTTCCACACGCAGGGCCAACATTCAGGAAGGGCCAACGCTCTCAGACACAGAGGAGGTTCAATGAGCAATTCCAGTCATTCTCTTCTTTTGTAGTGATACAGGAAGGTGGTAACACGTTGCCTCACTTGAGGAGTGACGCAAGTCATAAATTAGATATTCATGTTCAACCTACTACTCTCAGCCACAGATACTTGAGACTTTGAGCCAGCAGAATGATTTACGGCTCAAGTCAGGACGGACTGTCAAGAAAAGTATAAATAAGTATAAAAAATTCTGGCCTAACCGTCTTTAATTTGGTGTCTGCTTTGGAATTTGGCTGAGATGAATTTGATTGATAGACAGATAAAAAAAATAAGAATAATAATTTACTCAAAAAAATTCATTTGAAAAGATTTTGTGCCAGGGATGTGACAGGGATTTTGTGCCGCATTGCGACACAATATTGTGAGTTTGTAAATCTGTTCTTTGCGAATAGCCAAAAATTTTAACGGGGCTCAAGTGTTTAAAATGTTCCTCATTTTGCTGGGGAACCCCCTAAAGGGCCCACTTTGAGAACTAGTCATTTGCTGTACAGTACCTGCTCAGCAATAAAGGGGGAGGGTCAAAGTCCAGTATCTATTTGAATATACCGTGTAAAGCCACATGTATTTAGTAACTATCATTTACAGCAGTGGTTCTCAAAGTGGGGTCCCCAGGGGTCCTTGAAGGGGTTCCAGGGGGCCCCAGCAATATGTTTGATAGTTAGAAACCAAATAGACTGTTATGGGGCTGTAACTCTGACAGTGTACAAATGGAACCAAATGGACTATGGGTCCATTTGGTTCCATTTGTACGCTATCAGAGTTATGGGGGTCCATAGCTTTATATATACCAAACAAACTGGGGGTTCGAGAACCACAGAATTACAGTTCTAAATATAGAAAGACTATAAAACAAGAGGTTGTGTCCTCCTCACGCTATCACTGTCATGTAGCGGGTCATTGAACCAAGCCTGTGAATGACTTCCTCTGCTGAGCCGGAGTTCAACTCAGATGAAAGAGGCGCTTTTGTTCCTACGTATTCCACACACGCATGCACGCACGCACGCACACACATACACACATGCACACACACACACACAAGCACTGCCATCCTCGATTTCTGTGATGCTTGTTGCCTACACACACGTAAACATGGATTGATTGATGCATGCATAAATGATTGAGCGCGTGCTTATGCAGTATACGGTAAAACATACAGTAGGAACATATGGATACAGGCAGGCACGTACGCACGCACCAGTGCCAGCCTCTTTCCCTGCACAGTGAAATCCTCAGTGTCAGTTTAGCTCTGAGAGGTTGGTGCCATTAACGTTCAAACTTTTACAGTGTACTCCACACAGCCAGTGCCAAAGGAGTCTAAATCGTGACAGACTGAAGCATTGTACACTGTATCTCTCTGCCCATTGGGAGGCGTCCTGCTGCTCTTTGCACTTGACAGAGAATGGAAAAAAAGAGTTGTTTGGGGAAAGCAGCTATTACACAACATGAGAGAGAGAGAGAGAGAGAGAGAGAGAGAGAGAGAGAGAGAGAGAGAGAGAGAGAGAGAGAGAGAGAGAGAGAGAGAGAGAGAGAGAGAGAGAGAGATTTCCAGTATGGATAACCCCAGTGCGATCTTTAACCCTGGTTGGGTTAAATCAGTGGTTCTCAAACTTTTTAATTTCAAGGACCCCCAGTCTGGTATATTAATTTGTCCACGGACCCCCATAACTCTAATAGTGTACACCGAGTGAGCACATTCTTTGAGTTACAGACCTGTAAAGGGTCATTTTGGTTCCCATCAATAATTTAGCTGGGGACCCCATGGAACCCCCTCAAGGACCCCTAGAGGGTCCCCGGACTCCACTTTGAGAACCACGGGGTTAAGTGACATGTATACATTACCGACCCTTAACCCCTGAAGAGCTGGACGGACGGGGAGAAGCGAATGCACACATAACATACTGTACAAGAGTGGAATAAAGAATCAGGCGAAAGTACAGATAATCCCTTGTTACGACTCTTTTATCATCAACTTGGATTACCAGCTTTTGTGACTCTCAATTTATCCTACTAGCTGGGACGTCCCCCTGCCAAAAGCTATACTTGATCTTAACGTGAAAGCACCTTGATGCTTCCTTAATGCCCCTTAATGGGCTCGCGGGCCAAGAAAGACAACAATCCACGTTAATGGGAGGAGACAGCGTTCACCTGACTTTGAGACCTATGACGGGGTCCAGGGTTGGGGGTCGGGGTTGGGGGGGTCTTGGGGGGCCCATAGCTCTCCACTCCTGTGGTGCCGTTTTGAATCTTTACTGAGTTGTAATTGTTACGTAACGCTCCCCAGCTGAGCAGACCCTTTATGATTAAAGGACCGCTTTGCCCGTTTTCAACCTATCTTTATATAATGGGTCCACACTAAGGCTCATTATAAGAAGGCATGCAGCATTTCTGTCTACTTGGTCTGGGTCTCAGAGGAGGGCTGAAACCATGCCTGGCTACCAATGACATCATTGGTAAGCAGGTTTGGTCATTTTAAACAAGATTTCAAACGTTTTCCTCAAGTTGCTAAACTATTCTCCCTTATATACAATACACTTCCCATTGCTGTCTTTTCTTAATCACTCTGTCACACAATACAGTTTGTAGCAGCACTAATAGATAGTGAACTAAAACTTAACATGTCCTCAAAAGTGTTGATAACAATAAAATAAAAGTAAGTACGTTTTTGTTGTTACTAAAATAGAAGTAATGGTAATTAATCAATTAATAAAGAAAAATGCCATACAAAGGCAATATTAACTCTCCTCTATACAGTCTATAATAAAGTATACATATATCCAGCTATCAATAAACATTCTAAATGTATGTGTAATAATGTAAATGTGAGTCCTATGTGTGTGTATACTACAGTTTTAACATGCTCAAGAAAATACCTTGTATAAACCTCAATTGATAATGGATATTCTGACAGGCAATTTTTTTAATGACCTTGTGAAGTTAGTTTTCCAGCCTGGTGGCTGGTAAACTATTGGCTGTTAGCTAATTAGGGGCTGGGTTGTAAGATAATTACTAATGCAATAATAATGACTCATGCAATGAGACCACACTGTGTGTGTGTGTGTGTGTGTGTGTGTGTGTGTGTGTGTGTGTGTGTGTGTGTGTGTGTGTGTGTGTGTGTGTGTGTGTGTGTGTGTGTGTGTGTGTGTGTGTGTGTGTGTGTGTGTGTGTGTGTGTGTGCGTGCGTGCGTGCGTGCGTGCGTGCGTGCGTGCGTGCGTGCGTGCGTGCGTGCGTGCGTGCGTGCGTGCGTGCGTGCGTGCATACAACAGCAAATACACCAAAATAAAATACTTAATTTGTTAATTTATTCATTCACACCAAGTCGCTGTCTTGATGGAGAAGTGAAAACATTCATACAAATATATTAATTAACGCATTGTGAGCTTGTAGATCAGCAATTTTTGGAAAATATTTGACCAATGAAAAGTATTAACAAGTGCTTGTGACTAAATAATAACGACATGGGAACACAGGTTATTTTTTTCCATTCGCTGAAAAGTAACAGTTATGGACAAGGTTTCCACTCGACAGTGACGACACACACACACACTGATTTGAACAGTTTCAAATCCTGGGTTGTCAATCTCTCTGTCACTCATCAAAGTCACCCTCTGGTGATAGTTCTATCTCCACTTCCTAAAGACGCTGTCCCTCCCAAGGATCCTTCACGCTGTGAAGAGGGTTGAACCCTGAGTCCTGACCTTTTAGGCAGCCTGTAGTTCAAGTACATTACCCCCAGAGATCATTGTCGGAACAGAGGCCGTGATCCCCACCATGATGCCGGCCCCCACCTGATAACCAATTGATACGGATATTCTGAGTAGACAACAGGCAAAAGCATTTTTAAAATGACCTTGTGAAGCTACTGTACATGTTTGTTTTACAGCCTAGTAACTGGAACACTATGACATTGGTTGTAAAACAGCTGATTAGGGGCTGGTTTGTAAGATAATTACAAATGCAATGATAATGACTTATGCAATGAGTCATTATTATTGTGTGTGTGTGTGTGTGTGTGTGTGTGTGTGTGTGTGTGTGTGTGTGTGTGTGTGTGTGTGTGTGTGTGTGTGTGTGTGTGTGTGTGTGTGTGTGTGTGTGTGTGTGTGTGTGTGTGTGTGTGTGTGTGCGCGTGCGCGTGTGCGTGTGTGCACTCTCACGTGCGCGCCATTGTGTGTGTGTGAGAGTTTAACTTGCATTCTCATCCACAGCCCCATACAATGAGATCAACAGCAAATACACCAAAATAAAATACTGATACTTCATTTGTTAATTTATTCATTCAGACCAAGTTCCTTTCAGTATAATATACTGAAATGTTTATATTATAAACATCTGCAGCGTTTTCCACTGTGGACAGGGAAGAAGCCATGGGCCTCCTGGGCTCCAGAAAATACATTTGCACGCGAGATGTGGCATTCAAGTAAAAACAATCAATAAATGTTCTAATATTCATTCAGCTGATGTCAACATTAGCATATTGTATATTTAACATCTATTACAGTCTTTGATAAACTATAACGTTCTCATTCAAGTACAAAACTGTCCTCAAATGATTAATCCAGCTTGATTGCAGCATTAAAACTAAACATCAACAAATTTTAGGCAGTATTAAACCCCACATTACGGCTGGCTCAGTGAAATTACACACACACACACACACACACACACACACACACACACACACACACACACACACACACACACACACACACACACACACACACACACACACACACACACACACACACACACACACACACACACACACACACACACATACATACATACATACATACATACATACATACATACGTAGCGTCATTGTTATGCAGAAAACCTTCACCTCCATATTTTATCGCCCTACAAAGTAGGGCAAATTGATGCCCTACTTTGTCGTACAAGAGTGTCGCAACGTTTGCCTGGTAAACCCTCCCTCCGGAAATCTCATTTCCATTTGATTCCAGGAGTGAGTCTGGCCTGATCGCCCATTCTGCAATATTGGCTGTGGGCTGGAGTTGGGCGGGAGTAATACCGTTGACTGACAACCCCTTCAGCCAATGATCGCTTTTCCCCTTCAGCCAATCAGCAGTTCACCAGACTAATGTGACGCAACGGGACTTTTGAGACGGCCATGCCCAAAATGGGTTGCCTTATTCGGATACCTCATTGGCCTCTGCAGTTCGTTGGAGCGACCTGTTTCGTATGGTGGCCGCCATACGCGCTGTGATTGGCCAGTGCCCGTTCCCCCCCGGAAATGAGGGGAACGGGCACTGGCCAATCACAGCGCGTCGTTTCGTATTAATAAGAGCTTGTGACTAAATAATAACTATACTGGATCCATTGGAACAGAGGTTCGTTTGTCCTTTTGCTGAAAAGTAACGGTTTTGGACATAAAAGGTTTCCACCCGACAGCGACAACACACAAGCTGGACCATACAGTTCACAGGTTCAGATTTAAACTGTTTCAAATCCCTGGTTGTCAATCCCACTGTCACTCTTCAAAGTCACCCTCCCCCGGTTATTCGTTTTATCTCCACTTCCTGAAGACGTTGGCTCTCCCAAGGATCCTTCAGCCTGCGGAGACGTTTGGACTCCGAGTCCTGACCTTTTAGGCAGCCTGTAGTTCAAGTACATCACCCCAGAGGTCAGTGTCAGAACAGAGGCTATGATCCCCACCATGATGCCCGCCCCCACCTTCTGCGAGACGGGGGCGGGGGGCATGTGGAAGTCTGGGGGGAAGAGGATGGTTTGATTGTTCACCACCGCGTACACGTTCCACCCGAGGGGCGTGAGCGACGTCACGGCGGCCAGCAAGAGCAGCACGCCCGCCGTCGAGAAGGCGGCGCGTATCGGCGTGCTCTTGTCCAGCCCGAGGTGCACGTTCCTCAGGGCGTAGACGGCGCACGCGTTCCCCAGTAAACCCAAGACGGCGGACGCCAGCATGAGAACCTGAGCGGCCTGCACCGCCGGAGGGGTGTAATCTTCATCCAGCCCGATGCTCCGGCAGAACATCGCCCGGAACTCGGGGGAGACCAGGGTGTGGCTGTTGAAGCAGGCCCTCCACACGCCCACCCAGGCCACGCCGGACGTGATGTATTCCAGGTCGTCCACGTACCAGACCCTCCACTGGATGAGTCCCAGGGCCGTCAGGGTGAGGGTCCAGCCGATGCACCCCAGAGGCAGTGCCCCGAGCTGGGAGTGGGAGGTGTGGACCAGATAGCGCATTCTTTCCACCCGTAGGATATACTGTACCGTATAGCTTCACTGACAGCTCCACCCAGACGCCCTTGGAGGAGGAGTTACTAAAGCACAGGATGGACAGTCTGAAGGCATGGTCAGAAGGTCAATGCCCTCTCATTGGAAGACACCATCTCTGAGAGTCTTCATCAACCTGGGTTCAGAGCTCGTATCCAGGAAGAGATTCTAATCTCTTTCTCTCTCTCACTGTCCCTCTTTCTATTTTTCTTTCATATCCTCTCTCTCACTCTCTCTATTGCAGTCTCCTGTCACCTCACACAGCTAATCCACCTGTTGTTTCCAGGGATACTTCAGCAAACACGGCGGCGACAGGCTTCCAAGGCAGGCTCTCCTGCGAGAGGAAATAAAAAGACAACAGCTGTTTATGAGGTTTACAACACTGGCGCCCTGTGACACTCCTCTGAAGTGCGTCAGTACGTATTTCACTCCAGAAAAAGACGCATGTGGAAACCAAAGGGAAGAAAATGTTATTCATGTAATACTGTGTAAATAAATACTGAGGGTTGTGTTGATATTGTGTGGTCGAGGGGTGTACCAGTGGAGGTCTAGTTAGTGCATCAACTGCCGATTTGATTCTGACTGGAGACCTGTGTGGCCTTCCCCCTAACACATCGTGAGCTTGTAGAACATTTTCACCTATAATGACAGGCCCAAAATAGGGATGCCAAGGTTAAAAGTGGTTAACACTACCAGCCTTTTGTGAAATGGAGTCCAAAGTTCACATATTCCCCCATTATAATTGTAATAAGGCTGGGTAATTACTCCCAGCCACAAGCCAAACATTGGTCATTGTTGTCATTGTTTGAAAAATGTCTGCACAGCCTGCTTCTTTTTCAGACAAGTAGCTAACAGAGGTCCTATTCTACTCTGCACAAATTCTAACTGGTTGGCAGAGGTGGACTGTAAGTAAGTACATTTACTTGAGTACTGTACTTGAGTACATTTTTGTATTTGTTTGTTTTCTTTTGCAAGATGATTTTCATTCCACTACATTTCAAATAGAAATATTGTATTTTTGACTCCACTACATTTCTAGAAGGAAGGAACTCTTGGGACACAAACGTACAAAATTATATTATGAATTAACCACTTAAACCTTATTCGAAATATAGTGAAAATAGCCCATCTACAAGCTCACAGCGTGTCACACCGCGACACGTTGTGACCTTGTATGCTTTACAACATAGTATAACTATAGGTGAGTGCGACTTATTTAGTTTCCATACACAGCCAAACATAATAAAATATGCTAAATAACACATTTTATATCCTTGTTTTATATTCCTAGGTGACCTCAGTTTACACTTACACTCTCAAATGACCACAATGCTCTTGAGCTATTTTGTGTTTATGATGTTGATGAAGCACCTATCGTTACTAACGTGTTATGGACCAGTGGTTCTCAAACCATTGTCATGTCAGGGACCCCCAAATTGATACGTATTATGCCACGGAGCCCCATCTGAAAATATTTTGTGCCAGGGACCCCCATGAGGGAAGATTTGTGATAAAACCTTTCAAAGTTGTTAAAAATAATTCTCAATTCTTCAAGATTTCTTAATTTCGAAAATAGCCGGCCTACAAGCTGGCACGTTGTGAGGTTGCAGACCGGCTATTTTCAAATAGCCAAATGATAAAATAGGGTTAAAGTGGTTAAACTGAATTTGATGCCCTGCTGGGGACCCCCTGGAACCCATTCAAGGACCCCTGGGGGTCCCCGGACCCCACTTTGAGAACCACTGTCATGGACAAGGACATCAGCTAAATGCATACAAATACTGTCAGTGTTTGAGAGGAACAAGGGCTGATGTCATGAAATGATCAGAGGAAACACGATGAAAGAGACACAAATCTAACATCCTGTAGCAGTAGTAACTATTCTAATGTCTCTATGGAAACAACAACAGAATCAATAAAACCATTTAATTGCAGAAACAGACGATCTACAAGCTCATAATATAAACTTATAATAATATATGTGAGCTTTAAGATCTGGTATTTTTGCTATTTGTTTTACACGTTTAATGCCAACATTAATGTGGCAAAGTAGTACAGTATCTGTATTGTATTGTATGATATACATTATACAGCATGAATATTCTTCCTAAATGAAAGGCTGAATTAATTGATAATCAGCAAACGACGCTTACCGTATTAGTGTGCCGTAGTAGGGTACATTCAAGGAGCTGAAGAAATCCTTATTAGTGAGACAACAATGTGAGACCTGAGAAGAGAAGACTGCTCGGAGTGTGGTAGTGTGTCATGCAATAACGAAGACAGCGCGACAGTACACTTCCTCATCTTGACAACCCTTCACCTGCATAGAGCTCCCATCACTTCTCTTATGCTGTCAATGATTGACTGACCCACTGTAAGAGCTATGATGGGAAGGAAGGCTGAGTGTGTCCAACCATCACCCATATGGGGGTGTGCCTTTACAGGATCCACAAGGCAGAGGGCCAAGGCAAGCAGGACCCTTAATGATCACTTAGTTCGTACTCTTTGTTCTGTATCTGTGTCCGGTGTTTCATAACTGCAGAACTGCAAGGACAACTGAATGTAGGATCAATTAAGGTCTGTCTGTCTTGTATCTATCTGATACAGGGGTGGGCAACTTTGATGATGGAGAGGGCCACTATATTTCCACTACCACTCCAGAGGGCCACATTGCATATACAGTCGGCCCATTCTGTCACACATAAGTAGCAAAATATTCGATCTACAAGCACAAAACGTGTCGCAGTGAGACGCGTTTTGAGCTTGTAGATCTGCTATTTTTGCTATTTTTGAATTGGAATCCAGATTTTCTTTTGCTATTTTTGAATTGGAATCCTGAAAAGTAAAACATTTATTTAATTTCAAATGCATTTAGTTATACTTATGTTAACTTACTGAACTTAAATACAAATACATTGGACATAATATAGACTGAAGTAATTAAAGCGGGTCATGTTTGCAATTGTAACAGATGAAATCAATATGATATCAGTATTCCGATTTTAACCTGCGGTTATCTAATCACTTCTGAAAATGTACAGTAGACTACCTTTATTGACTGGCGATTACTGTACAGTATCTTGTTATTTTTCATTATACTAGTACCATCTTCTGTTTTCATATCATGACCCTGTTTTTATAAAACATGTCTAAGAGTCTAAAAGTCCTGCTACCAGCCACTAGTGGCCGTTGTACTCCTTACACTAATCCAGAATAAAGTGATTTAAAGCCAGAGCCCTGCACTCTCACTAGTGTTGCCTAAAACAGAAAAAAGAAGAGGAAAATATATTATTAGAGAATAATGTATATATAATAAAGTATTAACACATTGTAAACAATAACAACAGCTTTAGTGAAATGAAATAATTTCTTCCCCACAAAACGTGGAAAACTGGAAAAGGTCTGTAATTATATGGGTGCGACTGTGTGTACATATATTTTATTTATATGTAGGCATTTGTATTTTATGCATGTTTTATGTATGCTACTGTATTTGCACTCCCTAATTCTTTTAAATTGTACATATTTCCTGCTATTGACTATTTTCTTCTTAACCTGTTGATACTAAATCATACACATATCATTCTATATTTAACAGTAGTTCTGGTACAGGACAGATACAGTTAGGCCTATTGTAAGTTACAGTCAGTGTAAACTTTGTCCCAGCATGGAGTTGTAAAGATCTATATTTGTTTTGTCACTCCCATTTGGTCAAAGTTGAGCAACAGGTGAAATAAAAATGACAGAAAATTACAAAAGAACAGCGGTTTACAAGGCTAGATCTTGGACTGCCTTGTACAGTGAATGACCTCAGTTATCTGTGACGTGTCTATGACGTATGATCTCCAACGTTGGGCAAGGGCTCAGCCTAGCATTCACCTCCATTATAAAATCAAAGTTGGATATTAAAAAAATCTGTGCACACACACACACACACACACACACACACACACCCCCCCCCCCCTTCTTGGCTAGCCCCCTACAGAGCTACACCGTAAGAAAAATGTGTTATAAGGCAGTGGTACTCAAAAGTGGGTACCACTTCAACCAACCCCTGGGGGGCTCCCCGGATAAAAACACTGATTAGGAACCAAATGGATCCTTATATGTCTGTAACTCAGAGAGTGTTCCATTTGTACACTCTCAAGAGTTATGGGGGTCCTTGCTGTAAAAAATAATTGAGAATCACTGTTATATAGATTCTGGTCGCTGGATGTGGGGCAGACGTCTGGTGAATGCTTGAAAGAGAACCTCTTGAAGGGCATCCACTCTGAACAACACAGGACACACAGCAGCCCGTTTAGCTTAATCATTTATTGCATTCATCGATGTGACAGAGTGCACTGCATACTGTACATGAAGTATGGGCTGTGTACCGCACTGTACACAGCCTTGATTTGACTGAACACACACCCACCGCAGTCCTAGAAGATGAACAGCTCTGAGAGGCTTCTGAACTGTAATAGGCACATCTTCAGGTAGAGAGAAAGTAAAGCGTCATTTATGCTTCGTCTTAAGTGTCACGTGGCATATCGCTAAATTACGCTTAACCACTTTCATCCTGTGGTCCCTATTTTGGGGCATGTCATCGTAGGCGGATATTTCCAAAGATTTTTGAAATTTCTGAAAATAGCAGATCTGCAAGCTCACAACGCATCTCGATGCGTTGTGAGCTTGTAGATCTGCCATTTTCGAATAGCCGAAGTATAAGTCAGGCTTCAGTGGTTAAGAAACAGGTGGGAGGTCAGAGAAGAGGGCAAGCCAAAGAAGTAAAGTGCTAACTTTATGATAACAAAATTGAAATGAACCTCAATTGCATACAATTGAAAACATCAACCACACTTCAATCATTTTTTTTAAAGCAGAAATAGTTTGATATTGCTACCGCAGGGTGTTTTAGCAGTTTAAGAGAGACCGCTGCATAAGCAGAAGGTCGCAGGTTCGATCCCCAAAGCAGCCAGTGTGACACTGACGTTCTACCTGCCACACACTCAATGTATTGTAGTGTTTGTTCTGGGTAAAGAGCGCCACCTAATGGCCTAGAATGTCGAGAACATCATCACACATACTGTAGACAGGAACTGTGTCACTAACTGTGTGTTGAGTGGTAAATAAATACTCCATGAAGTTATGAAATAAAAGTTTTGAAAGTATGAAAGTAAAAAATGAAACAACTGGGACTACGGCTGTAATATTCCCAAATTAAATGAATGTATTATCGTGTCGTACAAAAGAACAATCAAATAGAGACTGCTGCAACAGCTGGAACAACCCAGCATCGTCAGTAAGTACCAGCATCATTTCATCGTTCATCTTATAAACTGTATTGTTGCTGTCGGGGGGAAACCTGGTATATCCAACCAAAACCTTATACTTATACCAGATATGTATAACCCTATACCAGAAACGTAACCACTTTTCATGGTGTCCCTATTTTGGGCTTGTAATTATATGCTTTGTGAGCTTGTAGATCGGCTATTTTTTAGACACTGTCATACGACAAAATATAAAATCGGGCATTCATTCATGAAAAAAACATAAAAAGATTAAATATGGAGATGCAGGGTTTCTACCCGACAGCGATAATGTCGCCTATAACCTAGAACAGTGGTTTGACAACTGGTCAAGACCCAAACTTCACCTTCTCCACCTCGTAACTCCACAAATCCTCATCCAAGATGTTCTTAATACTTGACCTTGAAAGGTGCACAAACATCTCCGCTCTCAGGTTTGGGTCACGAGTCCCACTGGTTGAGAACCACACTGATATTGGAATATCTCGACAGGAATATCTACAGTTTCATTCCAAATGATGACACGTTCTGTTCAAAGGTGATACCTACTCTTAGAAAAGGACACGTAGCACCGAATTAAAACATGATTTTTAAATGATGATGGTTAATATTTAAGGAATTGGACAGTATAGTCCTTGGCTGAAAAAAACAAACAAACACAAACAACAACCTGATAATACTTCCATGGACATTGTATTTAATAGATGCCTAACGATGAACTGAATCAAATGTATTTTTTTTTCTTTCAATGCTTTAGCATTTTGGAAATAAGCTGTTAATCACATCGGGAAAAAACAATATGTCATGAGTGAAATTAAATTAAAGGGAAAACACAGCCCCCTTTGCGTACATAATGTAAATATTTAACAGGCTACAATAAATTACTAGAACATTATCTTAAAACACACAGGATTATAAAGTACACACTCAGCCACCGGAGGGCGCCAGAGCTCACTAACCTCATGTCTAATGGGGAAGCTGCATGTACAGCTGCAAAGAGCTACTGTAATCGAAATGTCACAGATTAAATTCCCACAATCACCAGAAAGTCATAAGTTCAACGTCCATAACGGTCCGTCTTGTTGAACTGTCCTCATGAATTTATTACCTTCAACATGATCTAACTCAATCTAGTTCAACCAAGAGCATGAGTTAGAAAAACGCACATTTTGACAGTTTGAAGCATTCTAGCCAGCAATTCAGTACTATACTCTCTGAACGGGTTCCAAAGTCACCATTTGCGTGTGTGTTTCCCCAAAATGTTCCCCATGTCACAACAGCGGTGAGAAATGTTCCCCCGATCAGAAGAGAGCCCACTTGTACAGTGAGGAGTGTTCCCCTGGTTAGACAGAACAGCACCCACTTATACGGTGAAAAATCTTCCCCCGATCTGAAGCGTGCCCACTTCCACAGTGAAAACTGTTTCCCCGTTTAGTCAGAAAGAACAGAGGCTACTTCCACAGTGGAAAAATGCTCCCCATTACCAGAACAGCACCCACTTCTACAGTGAAAAGTGTTTACCTGGTTGGAGTCAGAACAGCGGCCACTTCCACGGCAAAAAAAAAAACGTTCCCCTCGATCAGAAGAGTGGCCCACTCTTACAGCGAAGAAATATTCCCCCGATCAGAACCGCGCCCACTTCCACGGCGAAGAACGTTCCCCCCGTGTCAGAACAGCACCCTCTGCTCCAGTGGCAGGCTGTCTACCAGGCAGGTGAGCTGCTCCTCCCCCAGTTTGATGCGGTCCTCCAGCTTGCGCTGCTCGATGATGAGGGCCGACTTCATCTTGACGAAGTGGCGGTAGTCCACCAGGCTCTCGGCGTCCAGGTGGTCCTCCATGACGGACGAGACCGCGCTCTCGCGCCGGTCCAGGTTCTCCTTGAGCTCCCGGGCGTCCTCGTGCTGCTGGATCAGCAGCTGGCGCTTCTCTGTCAGGGTCCGCTGATGAGGGGAGGGGGGAGGGAGGGAGAGAGAGAGGGGAAGGGGAGAGACAGCGATAATGGGGAGGGAGAGAGGAGGGGAGGAAGAAAGGGAGTGGAGGGAGGGATGTTAGAAAAAGGGAAGAACGGCACAGAAAGGCATTTAAAATTAAAGGTAAAAAAAGAAAAAGGTATAAAAGAATACAGGTGCAATTGTAGTTTAACAACTTAAACCCTATATATACTTAATTGACTGGAGTCCCCCAAGGGTCTATAGTTGTCCCCCTCCCCTCTTTTCCCTCCACACCAAAACGACCATAGCCAATCTACAAGCTCACAAAGCATTGGATGAATGTTTACCCCAGACTATAGGGACGCTAGGGTTAACGTTTCCTAACTAGTAGAAAAACTACTAGAGTATTGTATCATGTAAAAGCATTTACCCGTCTTCAGTGGTGTAAAGTAACTAGGTATATTTACTCAAGTACTGTACTTAAGTACAATTTTGAGGTACTTTTACTTTACTGGAGTATTTCCAGTTTTCAGTACTTTTACTTCTACTTCACTACATCTCAGAGGCAAATATATGTACTTTTACTCCACTAAAATTATTTGAAAACTTTAGTTACTAGTTACTTTGCATATATTAAATTATTATACTATAAAACATACATTAACCACTTTAGCCCTATTTTATACCTCGGCTATTTGAAAATAGCCGATAAGCTCACAACGCGTTACACCGCAAGCTTGTAGATCTGCAGTGAGCTTGTAGAGCTGCTATTTTAACATTTGAGTACTTTTACTTTTGGTACTTTCAGTACATTTTGATACCAATACTTTTGTACTTTTACTCAAGTAAACTTTGAATTCCGGACTTTCTAACAGGATACTTCTACATTGCAGTATTGCTACTTTTACTTAAGTAAAACATTTGAGTACTTTTTCCACCTCTGCACACGCGCGTACTGTATGTACCCTCCCTACCTTCTCGTCGGCCTGTCCGTCCTCCTCCAAGCTGTTGAGGGCGTTCTCCACCCTGGCCAGGCGTCCGGACAGGGACAGCAGCAGACTGACCACCTTGTCCAGGTCTCCTACGAACATGCGGAAGCGCTCCAGCTGGTTTGGCCGACAGAGGCGCTGCACCGTGGCCTCCACGCCGTGGCCCAGCGCCTCGTTGGACTCAACCTCCTCCTGGAGGCTGCGGCGGGCCTCGCGCAGCACCTCCAGCTTGACTGACAGGCTGTCGATCAACTCCATCTGGGAGGAAGGAGAGAGAGAGAGAGAGAGAGAGAGAGAGAGAGAGAGAGAGAGAGAGAGAGAGAGAGAGAGAGAGAGAGAGAGAGAGAGAGAGAGGAGAGAAGAGAGAGAGAGAGAGAGAGAGAGAGAGAGAGAGAGAGAGAGAGAGAGAGAGAGAGAGAGAGAGAGAGAGAGAGAGAGAGAGAGAATGTCGAGTAATATGAGTTTGGTTCTTCATGGTACTGTATCCCAGTGAAAGTGAAAAATTAAACCACTTAAGCTCAAGAATAATAGGGGGGAAAATTGTTTAAATTTTTACCTTTGTTAAAATGTTCACTTGCCCACAATAGGGAAGTCAGGCTTAAAGGCTTAAAGCTTGAATAAAATGAAATTTTGTCCAATCTGTATGGTAGGGTATTGTAATACGATATAACTTATACAATTGGGGTGGTTGTATTTAGTCTCCCTGCTCTTCTATTGAGACATTTAGATCGTGTCAAAGGTCATGTCTCACATTGACACAGGATCTGACACAAATTTTTAGCTAATGGTCAAGATTGGATTTATCCCCCAAGCAAGAAGGCCGGCTCTATTAGCTCAATGGTAAAAATGTCTGCACTTGCGCACGAAACCGGGTTCAAATCCAGGGTAGAAGAGGAAAGTTACATAGTGCTGCTTTAATGTGGTTAAAGAAATAAGATTACCAGGATGAGGAGAGAATTTAATGACAGAGTCAGATTTCATCTGCTGTATTAAGAATTTGATGACTTGCGGGAGATTATAATGACATTGGTGAACTATTAAGAATCTGGAATATCTTTTTCTCGCATTAGCATGCAGGTAGGATATATAAGATAAAGAGAAAGAACCAAGCGACCAGGTTTTTTCGGATGCCTAAAAGAGGGTTGGGTCTGTGTGTCTGTGTGTCTGTGTGTTTGTTTGGAGCTATTCTCGAAAACTGCTGGACCGTTCCCCCCCCCCGTGTATTTTACACTTTATTTTTTATTGGAAGTCAATGGTGCTCTGATCAGACTGAAACTTTGCTGTACCTTCTTGTTGGACAGGTCGATGTCCAGCTCGTCCTCAGACTCTCCCTCATCCTCCTGCCGATCTTGCATGTCCTTCATCATGATGAGGAGCTCAGCTTTGGGAGCAGACGTGTTGTAGTAGGAGGAGCTGGGAACCAGGGACACCTCCTCTCTCCTGATGGACGGACAAAACCGGAGACAGAAGGAGAGAGAGAGAGAGTTTCTTTTTTATTCTGTAAAGCACTTTGAGCTGCATTTTGTATGAAAGGTGCCTTGTAAAGTTATTATTATTATTATTATTATTATTATTATTATTATTATTATTATTATTATTATTATTATTATTATTATTATTATATGTAGAAGGTACTGTAACTAAGTAAAGTGACTTCCTTATAACTTTCCCTTGGATAGATGATGTTATACTACATTTGTCCACCAGAAGGCAGGCTATGTGAGGAATGGACAGGCTGCTTTGGCACAGAAATCTAATTTAAAACAACTACCAGGATTTAGATGAAACCGACTTATTACACAGCTTTAAATACTCAATTGTGATTCAATCAAGGCACTCAGTGGTCTGTTATTTCTCAGTAAAAGACCACTGTTCTGCAAGCTAACAAAATGTATTTTTTTACAATTATTAATTATTGTCAAATTATTGATTTAGTTGGTAAGTAGCTGTGTAATACTGTATGTGGGATAATGTACAGTAAGGCAGTCATTATTGGAAAATCAACCCTTTTGCATCGGCCCTGCGTCACACTCTCAGGGATTCTTTTCCAATAATGAACATTATCCCATAATTATTTAAACACAAATTCGTCAATTTCAGATATGGATGGTAATATTGTCTCCCCCACCACTCCATTCACAACTACCCAACCCTAATTCAGATTTTATTCCATTTCAGCTCATATTTGTTACGTTTGTTATGTTGCATTTGCAGCTTCAGTCATGATTTCCCTAATCTCTCAAGACTTTTTTCTTTTACCGAATGGGTTAACTTCCCAGATTGTGATTTCACTGACACAGCAGCCGTTTCTCAATACCAAGAAGACGTGTTCATGGACAGAATGTGCTATACTCATCAAGTTATTTGGGTAGAACATTCGCTCAAGTTTCTCCTCTTCCTTTGTCGCTGGTTGGTGCAAAATGCATTCTGGTACATTTGGCTGTCCCAAGTTGACACAAGTCACCTCCCTATGCATCCCAGATAAAGTGGTTCACATCCGGACATTTGGACTGAACTTGGTTAGATTCAAACGTTTGATATACAGTCCAAGTATAGTACTTGGACTGCGACTGTTTCACAGGTTCACGGTGGACAGTGGTGTCCAGTCCAACCAGATCAAACATTGATTCAAAACGTGCTAGCACGGATCCTAACATCAGCCTACCTATCATCAGTATTCCTGGGAGAAGTAGAGGCGTCTCGGTGTCTGGGCCCAATGGAGGCTTTCCTGCGATACTGGGCCTCCTCCAGTAGGTTATCTCCCTGGGGGAAGAGCCCCTCCATCAGGTCCATGGTGGTCTTCATACTGCTCTGGTCCAGGATGTCCACCAGGGACTTGTCTCTGTCCATTATGTCCCTGGCCAGCGCCTCTCGCTTGGCGTCTTCCTCCGACAGCTGCTGGGCCCCTGTGGAGGTGGATGGGGTCATGTCAACATTTTGTTTGGATATAGGATATTAAAAGGAATGCCTCACTGTTTTTCCAACCTTATCTCTATATATGGGGCCTCGCTAATGGTCACTAAATCAGGTGAACATAATCCTATTTTATCCTCCCTACACTGGTTGCCTGGTCTGTTTTAGGATTGATATTAAGATTTTTCTGATTACTTTCAAGGCACTTCATGGCCTGGCCCCGGATTACGTTTCAGATTTAACCCCTTACGAGCCTGTGTGCGGCCTGAGGTCCTCAGAAAAAAACATGCAGTTTTAAAAATAAACATAATTTATAACCGTTACAGTTACTATCAATCTATAAGTTGTTTATGTATAAAAACTCAACATTTTAATTGACAAAGTATCTTCTATCATAACATAAATATATGTCTGACATTTATAACAAACCAAACCGGGTTGAGAATTCAGCGAGTTATGATGATGTTTAATAGTGGAGAGACCTCATGCTTCCATAGACATACATGGGGCATACATGCAGTAGGAGGCATGGCTTCCACTCAAAATATGGCGGCCGCGATGACGCACCACTCCAAAGAAAAGAAACGACCAATGAGGTATCTACGTTTATATATCTATGGTTGCTGACAAAGGGTGGCCGTCATGTGACTTTACTGCCAGTGCTGCTCCACTCTGGAACGACCTACCAGCTCAAACTTGATAAATCACTGTTCCTTTATCTATTTTTCAAACTTAGTTATCAAGGCCTTTTCTTCATTTACCTTTTTATTTATTTCATTGTTTGAATCCCTTCAACTTTTTATTTCTCACTACAAATTATATTTCATACATTGTAGTTTTATTTTATCTTCAGTTTTATGTAAAGCACTTTTTAAATCATTATTAAATTATCATTACTATACTGTATACAATTTCTAAGTCACTGGTGGGTTGTGGATAGCTCAAAAACCTGCCGATGATGTCAGTCCGGTACAGTCAAATCTGATCAACTCAAGGTGCGGAATGAGGTTCTCCTGACTTTAGACCTGTGTGCTATAAGTGTTAAGTGTTGTGTATTAGCTGACATCACTCAGCTAATTTTCTCATACTTTCCTCCTCTCGCTCTAGAGATACAGGACATCTCAAAAAGCTCTGTTCGACAAGGAAACAAATTCTGATGTCGGTGAAGTATCTGTTGAAATTACAATACACACAAAATAACTAAACGAAATAACACACTACCGGTGGTGGTGATAGTGGTACAGGCATTACTGGTGGTCCCCTCGGCCCCCGAGTCGTCCGACAAGGCTGACTGGCCCAGGTCTTGCGACGGTCTGTGCCACTGAGGCCCCTGGGGGCCAGGGCGTGTGTAGGCACTGAACGGGGAGGGCGTGGCATTCTCTGCGGAGCCCAGGCTGGCGATCTGGGACGGCCGGCGCCCCTCAGAGGTAGTAGTATCGGGGCCCTCGGGATTGTGGGGCAGGTAGGCGCGGCCTGCTCGCTCCGAGCTGCTCTCGGAGTGGACAATCTTCACGGGGACTTTCCTCACGGGACTGCCGACCTCCATCACGTCACTGGGGTCATTCTCTGACCTGGGAAGGGTCAAAGCTTATTGTTAGCAACCTCTAACACAGGGGTTTTGTATGGTGTTGAGGCGTTCATTTGGCTGGGTACCCCCTGCAGACCTCCTCAAGGACCCCTGGGGGTCCCCGGACCCTACTTTGAAAACCACTACGCTAACAAATGCTTAGGATTTGATACATACAGTACCGTGAGTATAACTCTCAATAAAACAAATTATTAGACGAATAATGAAAATCACTTACACAGCTTTTGAAAACGCAATTGTGATTAAATGAAGGCATCTGTTATTTCTCAATAACAGACCTAGACTTCCAGAGGAGATGTCTGTAGTGTGAAATATTTTTCAAAGCCTCTGAAAGTGACTACATATTTGCCATTTGCAATGACTGTTCAGCTTCAGTCATGCGAGGCGGGAGCCAGACACAGTCGTATACCAAACTTAATAAACCACCTAAAGATCTGACATCCTGATATATAGCACTCTCCTGCACATCCATAGTGCAGAGTTACAGTATGGAGGTGCGGAGGAGCATAATTATTTCAGAGTGAGTGATGGCAATCGCGATCATATCTGAGATACTACAGTTCTATATTGCAGCTTGTTTAAATCCGGCCCTTGGAAACAGAGTGTAGTGTTCAGTTCCTATAAACACAATGGCCTGATAACATAAGTAAGAAATCCTCCCAGAATCCGTGGGAATGGCAGAGAAGTGCCACGCAATGTTGATTTTGTCGACTAAAACTATGACGAAAAATGTTCGTCGAGTACCTTTTCTCACTGACGAAAACTAAATAAAAACGAAGCTACGATGACTAAAACTAGTGTAAGACTAAATATATTGACAATTTCGTAAACAAATGAAAACTAGACTAAAATGTTATGGAGGGACTAGTGGAGAAGAGATCCAGTAGAACTAAAAGACAAGTAATTTTATGTTTGGTTGCGCTCGGGTGTTGCGCTCTGAAAATAGCAGATCTACAAGCTCACAACGCGTCGCGCTGCGATGCGTTGTGAGCTTGTAGATCGTCTATTTTCAGCATGCAACTAAGTGTAAAATCAGCCATTGTGACGCCATCAAGGCCAGCCAAAATACATTTTAGTCGACAAAATCAACTGTAGATTTAATCAACTATAATCTTATGACATTTCGTCGACTAAAACTAGACAAAAACTAAAACATTTGAGATGACTAAAATATGACTAAAACTAAATAAAAATGTGTTGTCAAAATCAACACTAGTGCCGGGGGGACAAGACAAAGAGCAAAGGAGAAGCCGTAGAAGGCAGTTTCTCCAGTCCTAACTATGACATCAGAACCTAGGTCTAGAATGCTTCAGTGAGTGTGTATTCAGTCAATCACTTTTAATTAGAGGACAGACTATAAGACTGCAACGGAAACCGAAGGTCGGAGTGGCCCGTACAGCTCTGACAAAATGACAGCCTTCAAATCCACAGCAGAACAGAAGTCCAGAAGAACTCTGTGACTCTGAGCTGAGCAGATGAAATCAATTTAAACTTGATTCCAATCAACTAGGAAAGTAATCAAACTCAGATTTTTCCCCACATGTACGAAATAATTAGCTTCAAAATCTACCCCGACAGGATTTCAGTTTCAAAATTTTAGTACTTTTACTTTTGGTACTTTAAGTATATTTTGATGCCAATACTTTTGTACTTTTACTCAAGTAACATTTTGAACATAGGCCTTTTACTTGTAACAGAGTATTTTTATATTGTGGTATTGCTAGGTATTGCTCTGAGTACTTCTTCCACCACTGTCAAAAAGCTGTGTATAGTATGTTCTTTCAGCAGGTTCCTGGTCATAAAATGGAGGCGTCCAGTCCAGTCCAGTCCAGTCCAGTACAGTACAGTACAGTACAGTACAGTACAGTACAGTACAGTACAGTACAGTACAGTACAGTACAGAAGGTAAACACAGAGCAGCAGCTTTACTTTAAGGACCTGACATGCTCTCTGCTATAAGCTGCTTACCTGACAGTAGGCCTGTCACACATGATCACCTGATCACAATGATTTGAGATAATCGCAAATTATTATTGCAGAATCGTTTCCCTTCGGCTGCATTTAATTAATCCGTCCAAAAATAGCGGAAAGAGCAGATCTGCAAGCTCACAGCGCATCATGACGTGACGTGCTGTGAGCTTATAGATTGGCTATTTGAAAGTATACAATTATTGAATATGGCCTATTTTGGCCATAGAACATTATTTAGTTGAATTATTGGTTCCCGGTCATTGTCAGTCATTTCTTTGTATATTGAAGTTATTTGTCATCTGCCCTGTGCAATTTTTGTTTACAACGCCTAAAAGGCAAACAATTAAATCGTTTGCAATTACAGGCTCTATGCACAGCAGCCATATTGGAAAGAAATTGGGCCTCTTCTTACTTCCTTCACAGGTGTTACCAATGATACTAATGAAGGCTCTGTTCCATTCTGGTCGGGGTGCTGATATCGTGCATGATGGCTGACTAGAAACACTCCATTTGGGTTCCCAAATGGCCCCTTATGGACAAATGGAACCAAATGGACCCGTAAGAGTTGTACACTCTCAGAGTTATGGGGGTCCTTGAAAATAAGACAACCACTTTGCTACGCTAAATGGAACAGAGCCTTAATTAGTATTATTGGTAACACCTGGGAAGGAAGGAAGGAAGGGGCCCAATTCCTTCCCAATATGGCTGCTGTGCATAAAATGTCATGATGGAGACGGTCCTTACCTGAAAGGAGCGTCATCCTGGGTGGACACCGGGGGAGGCCTGTCGGTCAGCCTCTGGGGCGCGAACTGCGGCGAGGGAGAGCGCGCCCTGTCTGCGGCAGAGGGAACAAACAGAGACTCCGCAGTCATGAAGGAGAGGAAGGAGAAGGAGGAGGAGGAGGCGGCACAGGGCGGGGTCGGCGGCTCCATGGTGATGACCGGCGTCTGCCGCCTCTCCGCTCCGTCTTCTCCAGCTCCTTTACGTGGCGGCGGGTCCGGTCCTGACGCCCTGCCGGGACGAGGGGAGGATGAGGAGGCAGCGGAGGAGGAGTCGCATCCCTGGGCGTGTGGAGAGCACGGCCGAGGCATGGGGCTGGACGAACGATGGAGCGCCGTCTCCGCTGCCGGCTCCGCCTGGCCGCCGGCGAGGAATTCCTGGGATGACGATGTGGTTTCCGGGTCTGAGTGGTGAGGCCTGGGCACAGGCAGCAGACTCTTGGTCTGGGAAGGCTGATGGGCGGCGGCGGCGGCGTGCTGGGAGCCGGGGCCGGGGCTGTGGCGAGGAGGAGGAGGAGGGCTCACCGGGAGGCTGCCGCTGTGGGAAGGGCTGGCGGTGTCCTGCAGTAGACTGTGGTCTGGATGGACCGGGAGGGAGCAGTCTGACCCGGGAGCAGGCTGTGGGCTGAGGTCGAGCCGGCCCGGCGGGGGTTGGATCCTGAGAAGATAGCAACACATTTTAGTCAGTCACTCACATTGTAATCAGTCAAAAGTCAAATTTCATCTGCATGGCATATTGCTCACATAAGGGAAACCTTAATGGCAAACAAATACACAAACTGTACTACAATATACTGTATAATTTTTTTTTACAAAAAAAGCAAGATGTGTATACGGTGTCAGTGTTGATTTTGACAGCAATTTTAAGTCAATTTAAGTAAATTTTAGTCTTTTGAATAAAATTCTGTTTAGTTTTAGTTGACTAAATATCATAAGATTTTAGTCGACTAAAACGTATTTTTGGCGGGCCGTCGAATTGATTTTCACTGAGCTGCATGCCGAAAATAGCCCATCTACAAGCTCACAACGCGTCACGCTGCCACGCGTTGTGAGCTTGTAGATCAACTATTTGTTGATCTACCAGCTGTCTGTGACACCCACGCGGACCCATGATGACTTGTCTTAGTTCTACTGGATCTCTACTCCACTAGTCCCTCCCGAACATTTTAGTGTGTAGTTTTTATTTGTTGACGAAATTGTCAGTATATTTAGTCATAGTTTTAGTCATCATAGCTTATTTTTTTTTCGTCAGTGAAAAAAGGTAGTCGACAGCCATTTTTCGTCATAGTTTTAGTCAACGAAATCAACACTGGTGTGAGTGTGTGGCAACGCAAGAGGCAGCTTGGATTGTAACTTAAGACAAGGCAAGAACATTGAAATGCCAAGTTACTGTATCAACGCTGAATAGCATTTGGCTGGACACTGTGGCACCACCATTATCATTTTGATCCACTGTCCTATCGGTTGATGGGGAATGGGCAGGAGCTCCGTTAAGGGGCTGCCATGGTCAGCGCTGCCAATGTGAGTGTGTGTTACCATCCAGAGGAACCTAAGCCGTGTGTGTGACAGCCAGTGAGGGGCGTCGAGTTACACCTCTAACACTGATCATCACAAAAGCAGGACTGGAGGGTAAAGTCTTTTTTTATGACAGACTGATGCCTGAGGAAACCAAGTGACCTTTTGTTTTTTTTTATCACGGACCCACTGCTGTGTGTGTAAATCATCCCACATTTCACCATTTAAAGCCATCCTCCATTATTGCAGCAGTCTTTTTTGTTTTCCAGTGCCAGCCTATAGTTCTAGACGTGCATTCCAGAGGATTCTGTCCATGGATTGATTTTGACAAATACATGTATTTCCTGTGCAAAGTTCAAAATGTTAAGCTCCTCTTGAAACAATACTTGCCTCTATCAACTGAGGCGTAACAAACTATTTCAAACCACAACCCCATACGATGCGGTTTGGTGAGTAAATTAGGGGGTAAAACAGTCAGAATTTGAGGGGGACATTTAACAAGCCCCCAGGGCTTCAAACGTGTGGCTCCTCGCCTGAATGAGTGGCTGGTAGAACAGTAGACGAACCTACCAGCCAACATGCCTGCAATTTACCTGCTCTTAGCTGCGGCTGGTGTTCATTTCCCATCAACACAAGAGTTTCAACAAAGCGAGCAGTAACGGTCAAGGATCAAATTCACATCTCTGTCATGAGAAGGGTCACATAGGCACAGAGCAACCGGGAAGTCGTCTTTGTTAATACAAGGCCAAGGAGACAGCGATACACTCCCCGCCCTAACACACGTACAGTTATGTAAAATATGAGAGCATGTCACCGAAGTCAGCGTGGATAACAAGTCACAGAGATAAACATCATCTGCAACCTGGGAACACGGCAGAATGAGATGCAAGGTGGCAGATAAAGCTGGTCACCGTTCCAGACTAGGAAAGATGACTCGCGACACTGAGACTGGTGTTTCACACTGAGCAAACCAACTGCTACCGCTAGCTTGGCACCGTCAGATATAAACATCTTTCCTCAATGTGTTTCCTAGTTAAATGAAGGTTTTTAATCAATCTTTTTAGGCACTTAACTGATCCTTGTGTTTTAAAAAAAAGTATATCTACATGCTGTGAACCTTATCCTGCCAGACAAAGCCTTCTTTTAGTTTTTCTGCCTTGGAGTTCTTCCATCTATAATATTAAGATTTATTTATTTTTTATTTTCAAAATAGGGCCGCTCATTTCTCGTTATATATATATATGTTTTTCCTTCTTATTGAGACAGACGGAAAGGAAAGCTAGGAGAGAGAGACAGTAATGTGGATGTAACATTATCAAACCTAAACTGCAATCTCTTCTTATCATGGTTTTACAGATAAACTTAAGTAGACTCTCCACCTCACCTGGTGGTGTCACTGTTGTGCTGGTCAGGTGTGGACTCTGTTTGGGGCTCTTCAACAGGCTCTCTCCACGGCACAGGAATACTCTGGAACACAAAGAAACAATGCTACGTTTCATCTTTAAACTCTATACTGTACATTCATTTTACACACATTGTCATCGAATTACAACTGAATCTGTCATATACGTATAACAGTCAGTTGTGAGTTTAAAAAAGAAAGGACAATGAAAGTAGACATTTCATTCCATTTTAGATTGAAACTCATCAAATAGGCACTTCTCTGCAAGCCGTGATATTGCATTTAATCTTCTGTACAATGGTGTGAATTAATGTTATCCCTTTCCTTAATGATTAATCAATCATAGAAATGGTGTGGTTGATTAAGGCTTAATCAACCACACCATGTCTATGATCGATCGATTAACCAATCAATTAATCAATCATCATTGATTGATTGATTAATTGATTATCATTATTAGCATAACAATCCACATAATCTGGACATTACGGTACCTGTGAATGGAAATCGGCAGAGGGAGAGGACCTGGATCTCTCATGGACGCAGACAGCTTTCTCCTCAACATCTGTGTCCAAGATATTTTCTGCAGAGTGGTACCTCCCTTTAGTCTTCTTGGCGTCTGATGGCTTCCTCTGCATGTCCCATGAAGCCTGGTACTCTGCAAACGTCCCCAGCCTCTGCTGCTCCAGCGAGGCCTGCTTGTCGGAATCCGAGGGTTGCCCTTTCTGGGATTCTTCGTGGAGCACAGTTCTTGTTTTGGTCTTGCCTGCCTCGCCGAGGTCCGCGCTGGAGCCTGGCTGGCCCAGTTTGAGCGCTGGTCTGGCAAACGCTGGCTTGGCCTCAAACAACTTCCTCCTCTCCCCGAAGGAACCTCCTTTAGACTCACCCTCTGCCATCCCAAGCTTGTCGATCTTATCTGGCTCAGAGAAGGAGTGAATTCTCTTGGCCAGGGGGAAGCGCTTGCGGCCTCCGATGCGGGAGATCTGCCCATTTCCGCCGGAGGAGGACTTCCCTGCAGAAGAGGCCGTCTCAGCTCCAGCAGGCTCCAGATCTCGTCTCTGGAAGGAGGTGGCCTGGAGGACCCTGGCCTGAGCCTCCTTCAGGTGGTCTTTGTAGGAGTTTGAGAAGGAACCTTCCGAGGAGGTGGAGGTCTCTGTTGACCTCCATCCTTCCACCTCCTCTTCGTCCTCCTCCTTGCAGGTCAGGGTGGCGGCGCTTCGACTCTTTTGCAGCTGCGCGCGTTTCTCCTGGATCTCGTTGCGCAGGGCGGTGGCGTAGCGGTCGCTCCTGCGGAGTGCTTTTCCACTGCCACAACCGGCGGTGCTGTCAGGTGGGTCCACCCTGAGTAGAAGCTGGGTGCACAGCGGGTTTTGTCGCATGTTGGCTGCACTGTTAGGAGCCACTTGCCTCTCCACCTGACTCCGACTCTCCTGGGTCAGAGAGTGGAGCAGCGGTGTTTTCTGGGGTGATATTCGATGGTCATCCTGTGGTTGCCACAGGTCCAGGAGCCTCGGCGGACTGCCCTTTTGTCCATTACTGGGCTGATTTGGGGAGTGTCTTTTGACGTCATTCGAATGTTCCTCAACTCTCTTCTGCCCGTCCTCTGAGGTCCCGCCTTTAACGGAAGCGGGAAGATCAGAGGATGGGTGGTCGTACACTCGACCGTTCCCCGTAGTGGCAGTGCGGTCCTTAATATCACCGTAAGCTATTTGGGACTGAGGCAGAGAGTATTTTGTCTTGATGCTGTTCTTCACAGAACAGGAGCTTCGGTCGTTGCCGTTATCCCAGTGGGACGTTTCTGTGTCCCCCCTCCAGCTCTCAGCCTTTCCCTGTCTAGCCTGTGGCTCCGCCAGCTGCCCTGATTGTTTGGTTGGGACAAACAAGTATCTGTTGTAGCCTATGTTCTCCGTGTTTTGGTTTGCTACGGAGTTGGAGTGCCTCACATGTTTGCGGGTGGAGATGTTGGTGGGGAGATCCTGGAGGCTACGATAGTAGCTGCCCACGCTCTGTTGTTTTGACGCAGAGGCGATCCTGGTCTGGAAGAAAGGGCTTTCGTCGCTGTACTGCCTCTGGTGGCTGGGAGGGTAGGCGAAGGTTGACTGGGTCTGTCTCACATCGTTGCTGGACAGAGAGAAGAGTTTGTTCGGGGGGACCTGGTTGTGGTTGTGATCTGCTGCCATGCTAGGGTGGAGGAAATCTTTGTTTGCGTGAGGAGCATTGATGCTCCGACGGACCTCCGGGCCTTTCTCGTGGTGGTTGGGGCCGCTGCGGTGGTGTTTGTGGACGCTGGCTTCAGCCGGTCGGTCCCCTCCTCTGCCCTGGCTCTTCGAATGACCCCCAGGACCGTCCGAGTAAGGGAAGACCTTGGTGGCGGCGAAGCTGTCACTCCTCAAGGGAGGAGGCGGAGGAGGAGGTGACTGTGTCTTCTTCCTGTCAGGTACCTGCCACACGGGGCCGTTATTCGATCTCCCCGCGCCGGACACCCGAGAACCGCCGTGTTCCTGTTCGGACGCCCGGGAACCCTCCCAGCCTCCGTTACCCAGTGGATGCTGCAGGTATCTGGAGCGCTCGCCCTGCCTGGGACCCTCGCTCGGCGGGCCCTTAAAGAAAATGTTCTCCGTACTGGTTCCCTTCCCACCTGGCAAGCACGGGTCGGGACCCGGTGGGCTGGAGGCCCCAGCCAAGCAGCTGAAGCCAGAGTCTCTTTTAGCCGTTCCTCCAGCAGGGAGGGGTTCAGTGCTGCTGATGTGTTTGGTAGGAGACAGGCAGCGTGGGGGGAAGGGGTGAGAGGGCCGTTCTAGTCGCTCCATGTTGTTCACCGAGTTGAACTGACTGGACATCAGTGGCAGGTTACTCTGCTCTCCCTGGTCAGAGAGCTCCGTGGATAAAGACCTTTGAAAAAGAAGAGCAGATGAGACATTTTTCATTAAAGTCCGGGTGAAATGGCATTTTCGGTCATTTTATTTTTAAGTTTCAGTCTGATATGGCAGCCTGTATGTTTCTGAACCAATCAGAAGGTCCCATCCCCTTGGGCAATGGGAAGACATTAGCCAGAGAATGCTATGTTTGTAGCCTGCAATGACCTGCATCTCACACAGCCCGAGGGAGAAAGAGAGGGTCAGTGTGAAGCATGTTTATGTCACTATACCGCTTATTTCTCACCAATGTTTTCTTCAGATACATATTTTAATGTACCGTTTGAGTTTAAAACGAGTAATGCATCGTCATCTTGAGTTGTATAAAGAACATAGCAGCCCAATTGTGTCTCCCTAATGAAAATCAGGTGCGAGTGGAAGAACGTACGCTTTGGGAATCAAACAGGTTTATGAAATCAAGATTCATTTAAATTCATAAAGGTCTATCTATGTCATCACGCAGTACTTTTGCGTTTACAGGAAGTAATTAAACATCACATTTTAGGGACTTTAGGGAATGATGTAAAAATACACAATTTGTTTGCCATGATAGATTTGTCCTCATTATGAACGCCGGTATGCTCTAAAAGTGTGAAAAACATTCACTTTACGAATTCACAAAAAACTTCACTTTAAGTGATTCCCTCAACCCCATTAACGGAAATCAAAACAAGCATGTTATTTGTAATAAGATGTGACCAGATATAGGTTTCAAAACAGTAAGTTAAGATGTACAGTACATACCATGACTTTTAATCAATGTATTTTAGATCCATGTTAAAATGTTAAAACATTATATGTTGTGTGCTCTCTCAACCAATCAGGATACAAATACATAACTGGTAAATAAATGGTTTTGTATTGCAGTAGCGTTGAAAGTTTTGGAATGACAGACAGATAGACAGTCTAATATTGCATAAAACTCAGTCCCTGTGAATTATGGCTAGAAGTTACACCTGGCTTCATTTTATTTTCAAGGTTATATTTAAGGACATTCTGCCTCAATGCATAAACCTTTGAAGAATGACAGCAAACAGGCTGAAAAGAAAGGAATGACGTGCAACCCAGCTCATAAACTAGATTTTAACCTATGAATACAAATATACCATATAGCTCATCGCTGTCTGGCGGAGCCGGAAACCTTGGATGTTCAAAACCATTTCCTTGGTTAAATATTTAGAAAATCCACAGACAGACTTAACCACTTTCAACCTACCGTCTATATTTTGTGCATGTGATTATAGAGATTGAAGATTTTCAAAATTGTTCAAAAATAGTGACAAAGTATTAAATATGGCATTAAATAATGGGGAAAAAACATAAAGACATGAAACATGGAGATACATTGTTTCTGTGCTGTACAGCACTGCAAGTACAGCATAAAAATAAACAATAAATACAAGTAGAATATTCTGCTATGTTATGCAAACTATAAACTAACTGTCCCACCTTGCTTCATGTTTGTGTTGCCAGACTGGAGCAGCAGCGGTGGGTTCACTCCCGGTGACCTCTGACCCCTCCTCTGTTAGCTTAGAGGAGTGCCAGGAATGAGGTCGTGATGCAGGCTCATTCCTTCTGTAGGAGAAAAGAGATGAAGCAACAGGTTTACACCGGCAGGCTTTACAAACTTTCTCTCGTGTCACAGACCTCATATCCACCTCACAGACCCTCATTTGAAAACATACAGGACACAATGATTTGATTACATGTTTTAGTTCAAACTGTATTGTCTAAATATCATTATCGTACACGACAAATGGAGATTATTCAAACATATTGCTAAGTCTTTTGTGTTATAATAATTTAAAGTGAACTGAATTGAAGTTACATTCAACTACTCTTCATTTGGCTGGGGACCGTCTGGAGCCCTGTCAAGGACCCCTGGCGATCTCCGAATGACACTTTGTAAACTACTGTACAGTTCCATATGGAGGGAAAATGTACTGTATTTCAAATGTATAAAAAATAAGATTAAGTCACACAAGACAGACTTATCAACCATGGTATCCAGAGACCCCAAAATAGGTCACAAAATGTGTTGACAGGTACATGGACAAAAGATAACTTTAAATAAAGATTGTGTTAATAATTAATATGTAGTAACAATGAGAAGTCAGGTTGCAGAGTGAAACCAGCTGAAAACATTGTATTCACATGACATACAAACATACCCTTTGAACCGGTTCTTCCTGGGGTGCATGTTGGAAACAAAGGAGTATTAATACCCGACTCAGTTCAAAAACAGAAGAACAATAAGAATGATCAAATTGTCATCAGGGACGATGCCAAGGAGTGATCCGCATCGTCACATGAACTCAAAATGATGACTATAAACCACAACAACAGGACACGGGCGTGTGGAGGGGGTTGGAGTTGATGGAAGGTGACTTTGTGATAGGTTAAAGACACCTTAACCATAGTTTCTCGCAGCCAGACGATCAGACATTCTTAATTCAATGTAGGGGCTAAAACTTATACTTTATAATATATAAATGCATTGCAGAACCAAAGCAAAAACTACAAGGACGGTGATAAGATATGTTTTCAAAGCAGCAGGCAGACGTAGGTTTTCTGCACCGTTCTAGCCACTACATTGAATTCAGACGTATCGGTGCTATCAGATCAGATGATCTCTGATCGTCTGGCTACGCAAGACTACCTTAAAGGTTCATGTGAGGGACATTCAACTTGTAAACATACAAACACAAATAGAAGCACACCTAACATCTCACATAGAGTTCATGTTTACACACACAATGTATTGGTGACTAGGGAGCACAACTAGCACCAGTTATTATACTGTAGGTATGTATGTACAGTATGACATTCAGCTTAATGAACCCCACAATCACATACACACAGTACACAATATGCAGAGGGTGACACGATTGGGAACACAGAACACAATGGATGAAATCAACCATCCGAAAACAATGCGTTCACCAAACACGATGCTAGTTAATGAGTGGGTCTCTAGGCTAACTATTTCCCTGATGGACGCCAAAGTCCATGAGTACAATTTTATGTTACATTACTTTGCAGCACTAACATTTTTTTTTCTAAAAGTAGTTTTTGCTGATATGTGCATGCTTTCAGCGCATGTTGGATTGTCCAAATGAATCTATGAAACCATTGAAGGTTCTTAGCATTCTATGGAGTCTGTAGCAGTGCAGTAACGTAGTGTGATATTTAAAATGTCAGATATCTCAGTGGACCTTGGCATGACATGACAGGCAGGTATCAGAGCTACATAGCAAAATCCTCATTGCTGATTTATGCATTTGTAACTCTGAGAGTGTACAAATGTAACCAAATGGACCCTTAACAGGTCCATTTGGTTACATTTGTACACTCTCAGGGTTAAATTAACACTCAGGATTTTACTGTGTAGAGATTCACCTTCCGCTGTACCTCATGGAACTTCGCAAAATCTTGCTTAGGAAGCCCCTGGCCGCACGCATGTCACTTTCTGATGGCATTGTTCTGGGTGATACAATGTCCACCATCTTCACCTTCCTGGGTAAACGAACGAAGGAGAGGAAGATGCATTGGAGTCAAGCTATACGGTAACCGGAGAACTTTGTGGAGTCAGAGAGTGACAAATTAAATACAAAAGGCAACTTGTGTTGGTTACTGTCAGAAGACCAAGACATGGCTAAAATGCCACAGCTATCGTTGAAATGTAAACGGCAAAGTAGACAATGTGAATCATTGTGCTGACTCATAGAGTTTTGGATTGAGTTCAAACCTTCCCCCTAATCTTGCTTCCTCCTGAAACGACGATTAGAATGGATCCAGTCAACAAAGCAACGCAAGACCTTAGGCTGTAATCTCTAAGAAATCCCAGAAATAAGCCTCACAAGACCAGGGTAAAATCTGCCTTCAGTAATTTGTGTTGACAGGAAACAACGATCTAACAACATCTGCTACAACATGTATGACCTCCTCTGATAAAGACAGATGGGGGGAAAACCAATTCCTCCGCTGATGATATCCCCCCCCTCCGGTCATTATTATTTTTTGCCGGTGGGGATAAAAGTAGATTTTGTCTGCTTCTGGTCAGACTGAATTAAATACACGTATTTCCTTTGGGGAAGTGTAGACTGTCCGATATGTTTGATAATATCACAATTTACAAATGGAACCCTGGGTATGTGGTTTCTGGTGACAGAGAGTGTACTCGTGGTTAGGACTCGCGGTCTCAGGAACCACATGCCCCCCCCCCCCCCCCCCCCACCGCAACCCAGCATTGGATGAGGTCACCAAGACCTTCATGTGTCTCCTCTCTTCTGTCCGTCTCCTTGCCTGCCTATTTACAACAACAAAAAACACGTGGAATCCAATAAACCAGCACCCCATTATGCCACAGTACATTATATTTTAGGCGTTTAGCCGACAACCGCAGCCAGAGAGGCCCACATTGTGTGAGCAGGACAAGGTTTGAGTGCCTTTCACGAGGACCCAGTCATTTCCTCTTGCATTTGTTGTGTATTTGACGCATGGCTGTTCATGAACACACACACACACACAGGACCCCAGGAAGACTAGAGGATCATTCATGTGACTCTAATGGGGATCCTTTAATAAACATAAACATAAACAAACATAAACACACACTCGCCCAGTGGACAGCCATATGTTCAAAGACAGCATTTTGCTCTTTTACCACATGCTGCATACAGATGGAGCTTAGCCTCTGAGCCAAGGGTTCATTCGAAAAATGAAACTGGTTGTCTCTTGCTTTAATTCCAATCGTCCGTCTGCTTGAAAAAGGTCACTAGTTCATGACCCGGTGAAGGCCAGGTTGTCTGGCCGAAACGTTGTGTACCTGATTGCAAAGTACAAAATATTCAGATAATGTGTGGACTTTTTTCCTTCACTCATCTATGATGTCAGTACTATGGCCTAAGTCATCTCCATATTTGTGCAAAGTTTCAGCCCGACCCATGTACCTTGACTTCCAGTATAAAGTTTACGTTTAAAAAAGTTTAAAACATACTGACAGTCACACACACACACACACACACACACACACACACACACACACACACACACACACACACACACACACACACACACACACACACACACACACACACACACACACACACACACACACACACACACACACACACACACACACACACGGGCGGACTTACCGTTGGGCTAGGGTGGGCTGCAGCCCACGGGCCTCCAACTGGGGGGGCCTCCGATTTTTTGGTGATTTTTTTTTTTTATAATAATAAAAAATCTTTGATCAAATTTGATCAATCCGCGAAGAATGGGGGCCTCGAAAATTACTCTAGCCCATGGGCCTCAACTCCTATAAATCCGGCACTGCACACACACACACACACACACACACACACACACACACACAGCACCTCTTCTACATGACTCGGCCCATACAGTGCCATGCCATGAAAAGAACAACCTAGTTCACAAAGTCACCATCATGACAAATTCAACGGCCCGAACCACAGTGCCTACTAAAAAGTTTTTTTTTAAAAGGCAAAATCTTCCACAGAAGCTGGTGCAGTAGTACAACTTCTAGGCTGAAGTTCAGACTGCAGTCTTAATGAAACCTTAACCCTGCCAGCTCCCGATGGAGACGGTGCATTCTTTAGCCGGTGGAATGCAAGGAGGTATTTTCCCTTGGCATACCCTCTGCAGAAGTGGGACATCTCTGTTGGCCATCTCCCAGAGATTCCTGCACCGTGCTCTCTGCATGTGGGAGAGGGGAACCTGCCACTCTGTCTGAGTCAGCAGCATAAAGCAAGTATGGCTGCAACTACTGATTATTCTCTTGGCGGTTATTCTATCGATTCGTTTTTTTATTAATCGAATAATCGAGAAGTGCATTTCCCTTGATAATTATAAATGCGAAAAACTTTATAGTGCGCAAAAATAGCGCATCTGCAAGCCCACAACGCATTGCGAGCTTGTAGATCAGCTATCTTTGGTCATTTTAAAGAATTTTGAAAGAACAAAAAATACATTTGAAAACGTTCCCATAAAATGTATTCAATCAATTTGTTTAACTGTTGCACCCCTAAAAGCAAGCATGCCTTTCCTTTTTTTAAACTATATTTTGTCACAAATTACAAACTTTTCTGATAAATTTGAAGAACTATCCGAAAAGATATACGAAAGAAAAAGATAATAAACACATCACTTTTTATTTAACCACTTAAGCCATATTCAAAAATAGCAGATCAAAACATTTTGAAATGTTTTGATGTCACCTATAATGACATGCCAAAAACAGGGACGCTAGCTTGACAGTGGTTAAAATTGGGACACATTGGCTGCATAAATGCCGATACTGGAGAAAAAAATTGGAAAATAATGGCCGATATATCTGTCTGGCTCTACATTCAATCTCCTTCTCCCTCTTTTGTTCTACCTCTTCTCCCTGGCCCTTATTTGTTTACATTGTACCGCTCTATCATACATGATCTACAGCAAGGGATAAGCCTGGGTTTGTTACCATTTTCTCTCGTTATCTCTGCAGAGTACATCTCAGATATGATTGTTCTGGAGACATGACATGGAGATATTTGTTACCTGTTCCTTCCTGGCTCCTGTGTCTTTACTCGAGTGCTTCCCTGTTGCACACACGTTCATTCAATATTTGTTACATCTATTGTATGGCTCAGACCTTTGCGCGCCTTTACAATTGGTTTAGCTTTCAATGCTGGGGAACTTGAAGCTTGTTTTGCTGTAGTGTGTAAGCTGTTCGGACAGAAACCTTGTAGCCTATCTCCATATTTCAACTTTTTATGTTTTTTTTTCAAATTAATGCCCTACTCTGTCGTACAAGACAAGTAGCAAAACAGCTGATCTATAAGCTCACAAGTTGTGAGCTTGTAGACTTGTCTACTATTTGTGAAACATTTTGAAAGTTAAAGTGGGTAAGTATGTCTATGGGTCTTATAAACATTTAACCAATGAAAGATATTAACAAGAGCCTGTGACTAAATAATGATCTTTAATGGATCTATTCCATTTTTTACAGAACAAGGTTTCGCCCAGCGATAAGTTAAGTGCCTGAAATGTGGTATACACGCCAGAGAGATTGACAGACAAGCGTGGACATCGGCAGAGGAAGACAGACAGAGGGAGAAGGAGAAGGAGAAAAAACGGAGGCAAAGGGGGGACAGAAAGCCGCTCGGCCTCCTAACAGAGGCTCCACAATGGAAATGCAAATGTCTGTACAACAGCGTGAGGACCTATTGTCAAGGGATACAGCTAGTCTGTCACAGATATTTCACAAGAGAGAGAGAGAGAGAGAGAGAAGATAGGGAGAGACAGAGACATTCCATGGTTCCTCCCAGGATATGACAGCTCTGGTTTCACCAAATATAGGTCTCAATCCCTCAAAAAAAGCAATAAACTAAACATGACACTGTCTGCAGCAAAGTTGACCTAGTTGGATGGGAGGGCAACAGTCAACAGTGACAAACAACAAGTGGTTTAGCTACAGTCCAGTGAAGTGCAGCTCTCCACAAGATGTGACAAGACAGTGGATGAGAGACTTAAAAACATGAGCCGGTCAATCTCTAACATAAACAAAACGGCCTCCTGCCAATGAACTGGACGGGATGGTCAAATTAACTACTTAAGTCCTATACTTTGTCGTATGCTGAATAGCGAAAATAGGCAATAGGCAATCTACAAGCTCACAGCTCGTGATGCTGCTATTTTTGCAATTGTCTGAAAATAAAATGAATTAAATTGAAAATGTGGCGTCCCAAAATAGGGACGCCACGGTTAATGTGGTTTGAGCCAACAGGAACACAGTGAAATGCGATGATGTGAAATATCCACACTCGTGGTAACTTACCAAAACGTCTGAAGTTTTAATTAAACTGGTTTTCCTTGTTCAAAGAAGAACCGCAGATGGAGACGAGACCGAAACTGGGTCTGGCGTTAAGCGAAAAAAAGGGGACTCTTCTTGGTCTACCTCTCCACAATCTGAATACTTCTAAATCACTGCTTCAAAAGCACCTCCAAGAGAGAGAGAGAGAGAGAGAGAGAGAGAGTGAGAGACGGTCCTTATCAGCATGCCTCTCACCACACTGACATAGATGTGAGCTGTGTGGAATCTAGCACTTCCATGACTGAGGACAACGTCAGACTGTGCTCTTGTATGAACTTCGAGCACAGTCACACCCACCCACACACGCTCCCTCCCACACACACACAAACACACACACACACACACACACACACACATACAAACTCCTCTAGCATGCCATGCGCTGGTGTGCCTGTGTTGTTTGGAGTGTGTTCCTGGTGAATAAGAGGTTTCCTTGGGGATTATAGGGAGGGCTGTGGGGGATTTGAGACAACTAAGGGGTGGAGTTATGGTCCTCCAGGCCCTGTGTCCTTGCTGTAATCTAGTGTCTGTCACTGGCTCTCTCTCTCTCTCTCTCTCTCTCTGTGAGTGTGCGTGCGTGTGTGCGTGCGTGCGTGCGTGCGTGCGTGCAGTTGAAAATACATATTTTTTGTCAAGAGACACTTTTGGAAACATGGAAAATGGAAGTATCAGAGGTGGACAAAGTACTCGACCCCCGTACTTGAGTAAGAGTCCAGATACTCCTGGTCAAATGTACTCCACTACAAGTAAAAGTAGCTCAGTCAAAATGTTACTCAAGTAAGAGTAAAACAGTCATTGCTTTTAAATATACTTAAGTATTCAAAAGTACATGCTTTTATAAATACTTAAAGTACAAGTAAAAGTAAAAGTAGAAGTACATTTCTTCATTTTTATATCAATGAATTGCTGTAATGTTTTCACAATGAATTTATAGGACCTTGTAACTCTTGTTGCTGAGAAGTACTGTAACTCTCTGTAACCACCTGCACTGCATGCACTGATGTGCTTGATTGTAGAACCACTACGTTATACAAAGCCTGCAGAAACACCTATAAAAACATAAAAAATACTGAGGAACCAGAACTAAATAATTTCACTCCTATACACCCATACGAGATGTAACAAAGAGGCGAGCGGAGGGGGAAGCCAGAAACACGGTTAGTGTGAGAGCAGACGTGTGGCCAATTGCATTTTAGGGAAGAAAAAAAGAACAGCCAACCTAAAGGCCAAACCGCACCCAATGCAACTAGTCGCAACTCCTTGCAACAAAACCGTTTTAAGGTCAACCACACCAATGCAACTCCTTGCAACTGCTATTGGGGATAATGGTTGCACGTTGTTGCAAGTAGCTGCATGTTGCAAGGAGTTGCATGATGAATCATTGGTGTGGAGTGGGCTTAAAAGTACTCAGTACTTTACAGCCTTCCTAGAAATGTACTCGAGTAAAAGTAAAATATTTGTCTTGGAAATGTAAGTGAGTTTCCAAGACATGTAAGAGTAATAAGTATTTAAAAAAAAAATCTAATACTCGAGTAAAGTACAGATCCTCAGAATCTGTACTTAAGTACAGTACTCAAGTACATTTACTCTGTTACTGTCATGTTACTGGCAAGTCAAAATCACAAGCCACACCTATATTTACAGAAAATAGCAGATCTACAAGCTCACAATAAATAAATACATGCCCAAAAATAGGGACATCAGGTTGAAAATGGTTTAAAAAAATCTAAATTATATTTTTTAGTGTAAACAATTTGCCTCTGTATTAGGAAATGCATGCGAGTACCTATAATACATTAACAAATGTATATTCATAAACTTTTTGCTTAGTTGTGTATAATGCAATAAGAATGTGTGGTTTGTCGAGGTACAAATGGACTTGTCTCACAGCACACCATTGTGAGTTGGGATTTTGTGACAACCACTGATCCGACAACGACTGGACCGTTTGGCAACCCCTGGTCTAATAAAGAATGGTGGGACAGAAACCCCAGGCCACAACGGTGCTGCTTAGTTATGCGTTTCTTCAAAGCCACATCTCACATCGGTGCAACATTTTACACGGCTGGCAAAACTGCCATTTAGCGGATGCAATTCTTCCATAGAAACATGCAACAGGTGCGGACAGACACTGAGTTCAGTTATGTCTTCCTCAGTCACTCACTTTGACAGGACACAATGCAGCTGCGGACGGACTGTGACGCTGCTGGGATCAAACCTGCAACGTTTTTAGCAACGGAACGGACCACACATCAAGACAGAGACCAGCCACAGCACTCTTGGAAGAGTCGTTGAAAACACACAGAAGCCAAGACTGACTGTCTCTCTTGTGATCTATCACAGGGTTACAATTGCTATGATCGATTAAATATCTACGAAACACAACCGAAACACTTATATTATGTCTAAGCCAGTGGTTTCTCATACCTTTTCGTGCCAAGGACCCCTAAATTGATATGTATTTGCGGATTCACCCAGAAGAGAAGATTTGCGTTTAATAAATTATTCAAACATTTTCAAACACAACACAAAAATAGCAGATGTACAAGCTCGCAGTGAGCTTGTATATCTGCTATTTTTAAATAGTCACGGTCTAACATTTAGCTGAAACCTCTCCAAGGACCCCACTTTGAGAACCAATGGTCTAAGCAATGTCAGGCATAACATTTCTGAGAGGGTTTGAATGTCCGCTACGCGTCTGTCTCCACTGCCATCCCATTCATCCTCCTGTTATATATTACACAATCTCT